>NC_092769.1:23201662-23381662 GCF_047496795.1 Chiloscyllium punctatum | reverse complement strand
CTTTGCTGTGTGTCTGTGTGTGTCCCTCACTCACTGTGTGTGTGTCTGTGTGTGCGTGTCCTTCCCTCGCTGTGTGTGTGTGTCCCTCCCTCGCTGTGTGCGTGTGTCCCTCCCTCATGTGTGTATCCCTCACTCTGTGTGTGTGCATGTCCTCCCCTCACTGTGTGTGCGTGTCCCTCCCTCGCTGTGTGCGTGTGTCCCTCCCTCATGTGTGTATCCCTCACTCTGTGTGTGTGCATGTCCTCCCCTCACTGTGTGTGCGTGTCCTTCCCTCGCTGTGTCTGTGTGTGTGTGCGTATGCATGCCCCCCCTTTGCTGTGTGTGTCCGTGTCCCTCCCTCGCTGTATGTGTGTGTGTGTCCCTCCCTCGCTGTATGCGTGTCCCTCCCTTGCTTCGTGTGTGCATGCCCCTCCCTCGCTGTGTGTGTGTCCCTTCCTTGCTGTGTGAGTCCCCTCCCTCGATTTGCGTGTGTGTCCTTCCCTCGCTGTATGTCTGCATGTATCTGCCTCACTGTGTGTGTGTGTGTGTCCTTCCTTCGCTGTGTGTCTATGTGTATCCCCCTCACTGTGTGTGTGTGTATGTCCTTCCCTTGCTGTGTGTCTGCGGGTATCTCCCTCACTGTGTGTGTTTGCGTGTCACTGCCTTGCTGTGTGTGTCCAAAATTTGCACCATCAGTGGATTGGCCATTATAAATTGACTAGTATTCAGGAATGTGTGGGTTAAGTAAGTTCACCACGAGAAATGCAGGGTTTAATGTATAGGTGGAGGGTTGGGTCTGGGTCAGATGCACTTCAGAGTTTTGGAATGGACTGGTTGGGCCGAATGGCCTGGTTGCACACGATGGCGGTTCTATTCAGGTTATTGTCCAGCCCTGTCAACCATCCCCGTCTCTTACACCTGGCCTTATCCCCAATATTCTCCTTAACACTGTAATCTCCTCCAGACTCTAAAACACCCCTTGCCTATGTAAGCTTCTCCAGTCCTTGCAAAGATCGATATGTCTGTCACCTCTTCCTGCTTTTAGAACCCTCCCTATAACTATTACCATTTGGTACAGCACTCCCAATCATTGTTCCCTCTTGAAACTCCCATTAACATTTGTATCTCTGAAAACTCATCTGGACTGTCTCAACTTCCCTTTGACAGTTACATGCTGAGACCTGCTCTATATCAGTGAAGTAATTAAGTATTGGCAACACTCACTGTTAGAATCTCCCTCCAGCCTTACAGCACTGAGGATCTGTAGAAGGTCTTTTCAACCCGACAGCCTTCTCTGTGTCTGTAATCTCCTCCACTCCCCATAATACATTCTCTCTGAGCTCCTCTGTAGTCCATTAAACACTCCCTAACACTGTCTGTATCAGTGTAACCTTCTCCAAAAACACAACCTTCCCTCTCTGTGTCAATCCCTACACCGGTCCCTATCCCTCTCAGCTCCGTCTAACAATACAACCCTCCATGTCTGTGTATTCACCTTCAGTCCCTACTCACCTCCCTATCTGTGTAACCTTCTCCATGCATTTTTGCTTCAGTCTCTTCAACTGTCCCTGTCAGTGTAACCTCTTCCAGACCCGAAAACTCTCCTCTTTTTGACTTACTCAGACCACATACCCCTCACTATCTATAACCTACTCCAGTCTGAGAAACCTACCTCTGCAAACTGCTCCAACTCTTCAACTCTCCATAAGCTCCTGCAGCTCTTACATCCCTCCCTATCTACCAAATCTCTTCCAGTCCCTAAACACCAACAGTCTGTGGAGACCCGACCACCATCCCTATCAGTGTAATCCTCTCAGGTCTCTGCAGTAATCCTGATCTGTCGAACTCACTCCATGGCTGTGCCTCTCCCAATCCAGTCCCTACAAAACCCACTATCTATTTAACACCCTCCTGTCACTATCACCCCCATGTCAATGTAAGCTCCTCCTGTGACTCCACCATCTACCCATCTCCATAACCTTGTCCAGCTCTTACACCACTATCTGTTTAAACGTCACCTTCCCCAACAACTTCCTCCTGTTTGTGCTATACACCCTTATCTGTGAAACTGTTTCTGACCAAAATTGTTATCCCAATCTCTGAAACGAAATCCAGATTCCACAACCTCCATAACCCCCAGACCCTAAGCCTTCCTTATGTCTATAACCATCTTCAGTCACGACTCCCCTCCATATCTCTGTTCGTTCTTCCAGTCAATACAAACCTCTTTATCTCTGTAATCTGCTCAGCTCCCTAAAACACTCCCTGTCGGTGATCCAGTCCTGTCCTACTAACATCCTTTTCCCTGTAAGCTTCTCCATCCCTCCCAACATTCCCAACTCCATGAACTCCTGCAGGTCCTATAGCTCTCCACATTTCTGTAACCTCCTGTGGCTCTATGGTCCGTCTTCTCTGTGTGACCTCGTTCAGACCCCATACTCTCCAGCTTCCTGAATCCTCTTCCTGCCATTGCAACCAAAACCACATGTTTATGTAATATCCACCAGTGCTTACACCCTCCCCAACTCAGAAACCTCTTGCAGTCCTAACAAACCACCTAAACTGTGAAACCTCTCATTTCCCTACAATCCTCCATCCCTCCCTCCTCAAATGCCTTCATCAACATGAAACCTCACAATTACTGAAGCCTCCTTTTGGCACTGCAAACCTCCTAATGTCTGCAAAATCCTCCTGTCCTGATATTCCTCCCTATCTCTGTAACCCCCACCATCCTCCAGTGCCCTTCTGGGGAACATGGCAGAGGAGGGAAGATTTCTAGAGTCTGGACCATATGACGGAGGTAGAATTCTGGGAATTACAGATTTGGTCGTATGTCTGTGGTGTGCAGATTATTGGCGAGGACTCTAAAGACAGGATTTATGACTACTTGGAAAGACATAGTTAAATTAGAGACAGTCAGCATGGGTTTGTGAGGGGTAGGTCATGCCTCACAAACCTTATTGAATTCTTTGAGGATATGGCAGAATACGTTGATGGCTCATTCAGAAAAGAAGGATGATTTTGAATGCAGGGAAATTTGTCTGTCTGGATACAGGATAGGATGGCCCAGAGAAGACAGAGGGTGGCAGCAGATGGACAGTATTGAGCCTGGAGCTCAGTGACCAGTGGGGTTCTGTAACAATCAGCTCTGGGACTCTGCTCTCTCTGATTTTTGTAAATGACTTGGATGTGGATGTTGGCGAGTGGGTTAGTAAGTTTACCAATAACATGAAGGTTGATGGAGAGGTGGGGAATGTGGAGGGCTGTTGTAGGTTGCAATGGGACATTGACAGGACACAGAGCTGGGCTGGAAGTGACAGATGGAGTTCAATCTGGAAAAGTGTGAAGTGATTCATTCTGGTAGGTCGAACCTGAATACAGAATACAGGGTGAAAGGCAGAATACTTGGCAGTGCGGAGGAACAGAGAGATCGTGGGGTCCATGTCCATGTCAAAATCACCACGCACGTTGGTAGGTTTGTTAAAAAGGCATATGTTGCGTTGGCTTTCCTGAGCAAGGGGATCGATTTTAAGAGCCGTGAGGTTTTACTGCATCTTTATAGCGACCTGGTGAGACCACACGTGGAATATTGTGTTCAATTCTGGTCCCCTCTTTACAGGAAGGATGTGCAAGTTTTAGAGAGTGTACACAGGAGATTTACCAGGATGCTGCCTGGAATGGAGGGCATTTCTTATGGAGAAAGTTTGAGGGAGCTAAGGCTTTTCTCATTGGAGAAGGGGGAGGGGCGACTTGGTAGAGGTGAACAAGGTGATGAGAAAAACAGAGAGAGTGAATCGTCAGAGACTTTTTCTCCTATGGCATAAATGGCTATTACAAGGGGGTGTAATTTTAAGGTGATTGGAGGATGGATCAGAGGATAGAGAATGGTAGGTGGTTGGAATGCACTGCCAATGGTGGTAGTAAAATTAGATACATCCGGGACATTTAATAGACTCTTGAACAGATACATGGATAATAGTAAAATGAAGGGTATGTAGGTTAGTTTGATCTTACAGTTGGATAAAAGGTTTGCATGAAATCATGTCCGAAGGGCCTTGGGCTGAACTGGTCTGTGTTCTGTGTTCTGTCTGGTAAACTGGGTAATAAGCTCAGATCAGTGCAAAAAGAATATGGCATTCAGGAGGAGCGAGTGAACTGGATACAAAAGTTGTTTGATGGCTGTAGACAGAGGGTGATGGGAGACATGTGGTTTTTCTGACTTGATGGTAGGAGCCAAGTGGGTGAAGGGGGACATGTTTTTCTGACTGGAGGTATGTGACCAGCGGTGTAGTGGGTCCACTGTTGTTTGTTATTTGGATAAATGGTTTGGATGGGAATATTGGTTTCCTGGTAAGTAAGCTTCATGGGTGACACTGACATTCGTGGTAAAGTGGTTAGTGGAGAAAATTATATATAATACAACAAGATTAACAGTACTGCTGGGATAGTGGGCTGAAGAATAGCGGATGGAGTTTAATTAGATAAAGGTGAGGTGTTCCATTTTGGTGAAACAAACCAGGGTGGGATCTGTACAGTTTATGTTCGGGCACTGGGTAGTGTTATCAGTCAGTGACCCAGGGATGCAGGTACACAGTTCTTTGAAAGTGGTGTCACAGGTAGACAGGCTGGTGAAGCAGGCGTTTGGGATGGTTACCTTCATTGGGGAGAGCATTTAGAGCAAGAGTTGGGATGTCATGTTGTGGCTGTAAAAGACATTGGTCGGCCCACCATAAAACATTGTTGATCAGTAGGAAGAACTCATCTAGTTCACTAACCTCCTTTAGGGAAGGACATCCAATATTCTAACCTGGTCTGGCCGACATGTGACTCCAGACCCACAGCAATATGACCGACTCTGAGCTACCCTCTGTGTAATTAGCAGAGGGGTCAAAGAATGTTCGTTTAGGCAGTGACACCCACATTCCATGAATGAATAAATACAAATACATATGTCCCTCCCAACCTCTGCAAACCCCTCCAGCTACAGCAATCCGTTCTGGCTTTGCAACACCGTTCAGACCCTGACCACTCTCTGTAACACTCTCACCACCTCCAGCACCTTCACCTCTCCCTGTTCCTATTGTGTCAATGAACCCTGACCGTGGTTCCCCTTCCCACAGCCCTCCTCCTGCGAGCAGACCCATTGCAATCCATTAACATTTACTCCTAAAGCACACTCTCACTTCAGGATTGTAAGCATTTTATAGTGATCTTCTCAGCCTTATAATCTAGTATAATCCCTTTTGTCCTGAGTGAGGGATCAGTGGGAATCTCTTGCTGAGGTGTTTACTGTTTCAATGGAGTGTCCTTTTGTTGAGTGTTTTACACTGTTCCTTCAAATGTTTTCCACTGTTCATTTACAGACACATGTCTCAGTCTGTTTAGCCTGTTTACCTTGGTCAGTTCTCCTCTCACACACATGTAATTGGCTATTTTTGTTTCTAGTTGTAGCTTGTCCTTTCTTTGATTCACTTTACAACTTTAAATTTCTTTAAACTGTACTTTATCACAATTTCCCGAAGGATCTCTCCAGGTGACATTACTCATTCACTAAGTTTCATCACATGGTCGCTCTGCGAGAGTTATGTCCCTAGCCAGTTGCACAATGTGTTTTTCAAAGAAACGCTGAAAAAAATTCTCTGAATTCCTCTTCCAATATTAATGTTGACTGTGTGATTGTCCCAGATTATACAAATATTGAAGTTTTCCAAAATTATCACAATGTGTTTGTCAAAAAATTCCAATGAGTTCCTGTGTAATGCAGTGATGAGCAATGAAATGCAGTTCGGTGGCTACAACTGTTCTGCTGCTTGTGTCCTTGGCAAGTACTAGCCAGAATGTACATTCAGACTGACTCTACTTCATGATCTGAGGCCAAATGCTTTCTCTGTAATGCCTTTGTTCCCCATTATTGTTAGCGTCGTCCATTTTGCTTGAGTTTCTGCAAGGTTGTGAACCATTGAATATTTACGTCCAACTCTTGTTCATCCTGTAACCATATCTCTCTGGTGTCTAAATGTCTTCTATCTCTGTGTCAGAAATCCATCTGCCTTATTGATGAGACTTCGTCCATTAAAAAAAACATAACTTACTCTCTCCCACAATTTCCTGTCACAATCCTATTCACTGATGCACAGTTTTGATGAATCGCTGTCCCATTCTGTTCCTTCCTGCTTGTCTATGGCCACATCCCCGTGCTGTTCCGATGCTCCACCTTTTCTCTTTGGATTTGGAAAGCTCCTTTGACCTGAACCCTGTCCCTGCATCCTCTCTGTCAGTTTAAAGCCCTGTCCTTAAACCTACTGACATGATTAGCCAGGATACTGGTCCCAGCACAGTTCCAGTGGGACCATCCTAATGAATTTGTTTTTTTATAAATCAGGTAGGGGATGTGGGTGTCTCTGGCTGACCAGCCTTTATTGCCCAGCCCTAGCTGCCCATGAGCTGAGTAGCTTGCTTGGCCATTTAAGAGGGTAATTGAGAGGCAAACACTTTGCTGTGGGTATGTCATGCAGACCACATGAGGATGATCAGATCTCGTTGTCGAAAGGACAAGTGGGTGGCACGGTGGCTCAGTGATTAGCACTCCTGCCTCACAGCACCAGGGTCCCAGGTTCGATTCCAGCCGCGGGCGACTGTGTGGAGGTTGCACATTCTCCCCGTGTCTGCGTGAGTTGCCTCCAGATGCTCCGGTTTCCTCCCAAAGTCCAAAGACGCGTAGGTCAGGCGAATTGGCCATGCTAAATTGCCCATAATGTTAGGTGTATTAGGTCGAGGGAGGTGGGTCTGAGTGGGTTACTTTTCGGAGTGTTGACGTGGACTGGTTGGGCCGAAAGGCCTGTTTCCAAACTGTAGGGAATCTATTCTAAGGGTGTGTGATATTTGTACACCAGCAATGGTTTCTTATTTGTTTATGGATTGTTAATTGCTATTTTTAAAATTATTGATTTTAAATTCCACCATATCTTATGATGGGCTTCAAACCTGCCTCCCCTGAATATTAGCTGAGGTTTTGGATAAATGCCCTAACAATAATGTTACTAGGCCATCACTTCACCTGCTCACTGGTTGCTCATCCCTGAGCACTGACACATGAAGCTAAACCCATTCTTCCAAAATGACTGTGTGATCCTGAAGTCTTCCTGCACTCCAGTGATATCACTCAGTCTCTCTCCATGTGGTATCCCTCACTGTGTGGGTCTAATTGCTGCCTCTGTCAGTGTCTCTCACTCTTGCAGCTACTCCACATCCTGAGCTAACAGAATTGTCCACTCCAGAGAGACGCAACAGCACAGGCCAGGGATGGAGTTTGGGATTTTCCAAATATCTGTGGGGTTCATTTCCATTCTCCTTGTGTAACCCTCACTGCATCAGTCTAATTTCCCATTCTGTCTATCTCTCTGTCTCCTGTAGGTACTCAGGAAGCTGCTGACTTAATAGACTTCCCAACTGCTGAGTGTCTCATCCATCACCTCATTGAAGATGGTTGGTCAGCCAGAGAGACAAAGGGAAGGGAGATCTGGAGCCTTCAATAAATCCTGCAGTGAGGTAAGATCACTCATAGTGCAGAGAGCAGAGAGCAATGAGAGGGCTCCAAACATCGCTAACAAGACATGACATAGATACAGTGCTGGATGGGGAGCACAGTATAGACACACCCTAGACTCAATCACCACATCTACTTTAACTTTTGTTGCACTGAGACAGCATCGGGAGTTCATAGTTATCAATCCAGTCCTGTGCTGTCTTAGTGAGCATCAGTACAACAGAGGGGAGAGTAGGCCTCCGACGAGAGGTTGGGAATGCTGCCTGGGATCTTTCTGTTCTGTGTTCTCCCTCCAACACTGTACTAAGACTCATTACTCTGCAACACTGTATCTGTGGCATGGCTTGTGCACCAGTGTCTTCAGTCATTTTTAACTCCTACAATAGTCCCTGTCCCTGGAACCTCCTCCCTTCCTGATAGTCCCTCCACATATTTGAAATGTACTGCATTCCAGACTACCATCCCCATCGCTGTAACTTGCTTCAGTGTCTACAACATGCCTTATTTTGGTACACTAATCCTCTTTAGCTGGATACAGAGTGATACAGCACGGAAACAGAAAATGTGGTCCAACTCCTCAATGCTGCCCATGTTACCGAAACTGAATGAGTCTCATTTGCCTGCATTTGGCCCTTATCTCTTCAAACCTTCTCCTCTCCATCTAAATGCCCAAATTCTTTTTCGTGTTGTCATTGTTCTTGTTTCTCCCATGTGCCTGAGGCAGTCTGTTCTGTCTATGCACCATCCTCTGTGGATAATGTTCCCCCTCAGCTCCCTCTTTAAATCCTTGCTCTCTCACCTCCTGTTTATACCCTCTAGTTTTGGACTCACCTACCCTTGGTTATTCACCATTCTTAGGGTCACCCCGTGGCCTCCTCTGCCCAAGGGAAATATTTAGGACAATGTTACAAATATCTCCAACGTATGTAACAAAGTGCTGGCCAAGGTCGGCAAATGTGCCAAATGTCGCTTTCCCCACCCTGTCCACCTGTGATGCCACTTCCAAGGAACAATGTAACTTGCACCCCCTGGTCTCTCTCTCTCTCTCTGTTCAATAACCCTGCCCAGAGCCCTTCCATTAACTGTATTAGTCCTCCCTGGTTGGTCTTTACAAAATCCAACACCTGAATTAAACTCCATCTTTCATTCCTTGGTCCACTGGCCCAGTTGGTCAAGATCCCCTTTGATAACCGCATTTACTGCCCACTACACCATTCATTTGATCATCAACAAACTTTCGCACTATCACTCCTATATTTTCAACCAAATCGTTTATGGAGATGATGCCCATCAGTGGACCCAGCCCTGATCCTTTCTTCAATAATGGAATCAAACCATATTCTTGTCATAGAGCCATACAGCATGGAAACTGACCCTTCAGTGATACCCACCATAATCTAAAACTAAACACTTCCCAGCTGCCTGTTGCTGGCCCATATCACTCCAACCCTTCCCTATTCACCTGTTTATCCAAATATCTTTTAAAGATTGTCATTGTACCCACACCAACCCTTTCTCAGGAAGTTCATTCCACACTCAAACCAACCTCTGTGTAGCAAATTGCCCCATATCTTTGTTTTGAACATCTCTCTCCTCTAACCTTAAAAATGTGGCCCCTCCTCTTGAGACTCCCCCCATCCTGAGGAAAAAGCAACTACCATTAAATTGATCGATAAATCACTTTTTTTTTCATAAACCTTTATTGCATCACGTCTCAACCTCCAGGCTCCAGTGAAAAAAGACTCAGCCTATCCAGCCATTTTTCAGAGCTCAAGCCTTCCATACCCAGCAATATCCTGGTAAATCTCTTCTGAATGCCCTGCAGCTTAATAATATCCTCCCTGTTAACTGGGCGACCAGAACTGGACAGGGTATTGCAGAACAGGCCTCACAAATGTCTGTGCAATCTCAACATGACGTCCCAAATCCTCCACTCAATGGACTGAGCAATAGTCAGGCATGCCAAGCACTGTCTTATCCCTCCTGTGATGCAAACTTCAAGAATTATGTACCTGAACCCGGAGGTCCCTCTGCTCTAAAACACTAACCGAGGCCTTAACATTAATTGTATAAGCTCGACCCTTGTTTGTTTTACCAAATGCATTACCTCGTATTTATTCAGATTGAATTCCATCTCTAGTTTTTCAGCCCATTCACTCCCTTCATCAAGATCCCTTTGTAATCTCAGAAAACATCCTTCACTGTCCATGATGCCACCCTCCAGCCTGCCAGCCCATCACACATGGCTGTCAGTAATACACATGTTCATGTAAACCTCTGTAAGGTCATCCCTCAGTCTCCGACTCTTCAGTGACAGTAACCCCAGCTTATTCAGCAACAACCCGGGCAATATCTTGTTAATCTTTTCTGAGCCCTTTCAAGTTTCACAACATCCTTCCTGTAGCAGAGAGACTGGAATTGCTGAGAACTCCAATTGTGGTCTAACGTATTACTCTTGTACCCTGAGTTCCCCAGTCTTTCCCCGCATGAAGTTCTGCAGTGAAAAAATAGTTTACGATCCTAGCAAATATCCTGCAGTTCCACACATCGATGGCCTCATTGATGTTTAATGGACACTATTTTGTCCTGAATTACTTGTGCACTCTTAATATACTGAAACAGTCACTTTTGGATTCCCCTTTCCTTCTCTGCTGAGGCTATTTCATTTAGCCTTTCTCCATTCCTGTTTTCTACTCAAAGTGTATTCCTACAGCCCCTGTATATCCTCAGGGATTCCCTTGATCCAGCTGGCTATACCTGACGTGTGCCCCTTTTTCCTTGACCAGACCCTCAATGGACAGCCAGTGTTTCCGAAAGCTGTCAGCATTGACCTGCACACAAACAGGAAAATGCTGGCACTGATCGATCAGTTTATCTCACTTTTAAGATATTCTCAATTGCCAAACTTCCCTTTCCCTGTAAATAATTCCCTTCCCCAATCACATTTTGAAAGTTCTTGGCTAATACGATCAAGATTGGTCAGGCTCCATTTTATAACTTGCACTTGTGGACCAGGCCTGTCCTTTTCCAAAGCTGTTTTCAAACTACTAGAACTGTGGTCACTTTGGCAAAATGCTTTCCCACTCACATCTCAGTCCCTTTCCCTACCTTAATTCCCAAGTGGAGGTCAGATTTTGCCCCTTTCTCTTTTCAGGCCATTTACATATTGATTGGGAATTCTTGGAACACAATTACCAAATTCCTCCCTTGCAAACAGTGAACACTGGCAGTCCCAGTCTAGGTTTGGAAAGTTCAAAAACCCGACCATAATAGCCCTATTATTATGGTTGATATTTAAGATGTCCCGGCATATTTGTTCCTCAGTCTGCTACTGATTATTTGGGGTCAGCAGTCCGATCGTGTCAGAGTGATGACCCATTCTTATTTCTCAGTTCCACTAACGTAGCTACACTGGGCGATCCCACAGGAATATCATTTCTAAGTACCGCTGTGATGATTCATGCAATCAAAAAACATCACCACACGTCCTCTCTTGCCTCCCCTTCCTGTAGCATCTCTACCTTGAAACAATGAACTGCCAGTCCTGCCCCTCCCTCAGCTGTGTTTCTGTAATAACTATAATATCCCAGTCCCATGTTCCAATCCATGCCCTGAGTTCATCTTCCTCAGCTGTCAGGCCCCTTGCAATGAAATAAATGCAGTTTAATCATCAGTTTTCCCCCATTCCCTGCTATGTTCTTGCCTGCATTGTCTGCTGAAATTGTTGTCTTTAACTCGTGTACCAGCCTCAATCTTCTTACTGGCCTTACGTTTATTTAAGGTCCAACACCCTGCCAGACTGGGTTATATCCTCTCAAGCAGCTCCAGCAATTCACCCCACCAGGATATTTGTCCCTCTCCCGCTCCCAGTTGAGGTGCCTTTCCCACCCTGTCTCCCTGTGCTGACACCTTCGGGGATCTATGGACTTGTCCACCATGGTCCCTGTATTCCTCAGTACTCCGCAAGGACATACCGTTCATTATGAATGTTCTTCGCTTATCGTACCTCCCACAGAGTATTCCCTCACTTCAATCAGAACTAAACTCTCCTTAGATTATCATCCGATCGACATCGGACTGCAGACGGAGACCATCCCCCTCACTGTGAACAACACCCTCACCTTTCATGTCATCTGCAAACCGACTAATGATACCTTCTGCTTTCACATCCGAGTTATTAATGTTCAATGGTTCCTGCACAGATCCCTGTGGTACACCCGGTGGTGAAAATCTTCTATCCACCAATTTTGCATCCAATTTGCCAACTTGCCTTGGAACCCAGTCTTTTTGGACCAGCCTTCCATGTTGGATCTTGTTTAAGGACTTAGTCAAGTCCATGTAAACCACGTCATCTGCACTGCCCTCATTAATATACTTAAGCACCATTTCAAAAAAACTGAACTGAATTCGTCAGACAGTATCTTCCTCTGCCAAATCCGTGATGACTAAACCGAGTTGATCCTTACCTTGTAAGTGTTGATTCACCCTTACAATTGTTTCCAATAATTACCCTCCCCCTGCTGTCAGACTATCTGCTCTGTAATTACCTGGCCTCTCCCTGCTGCCCTTCTTGAACAAAGGAACCACATTAGCGATCCTCCAGTCATTCACCTGTGTCCAGCAAAGTATTATATATATCCACCAGGGCCCCAACAATCTCTGGGTAATTAGCATGGGGTCAAAGAATGCTGGTCCAGGCAGTGACACCCACATCCCATGAATGAATAAATAAAAATACGTATGTCCCTTCCTACCTGTGCAAACCCCTCCAGCTGTAGCAATCCGTACTGGCTTTGTAACACCGTTCAGTCCCTGACCACTCTCTGTAACACTCTCACCACCTCCAACACCTTCACCTCTCCCTGTTCGTATCGTGTCAATAAACCCTGACAACGATTCCCCTTCCCACTGCCCTCCTCCTGCGAGCAGACCCATTGCAATCCCTTTAAAACTTACTCCTAAAACTCTCTCACACTTCAGGATTTTAAGTACTTTGTGGTGATCTTCTTAGCCTCATAATCTAATCTGATCCATTTTGTCCTGAGTGAGGAACCGGTGGGGATTTCTTGCTGAGTTTTTGTCTGTTTCAGTGGAATGTCCTTTAGTTGAGTATTTTACACTGTTGCTTCAAATGTTTTCTACTGTTCATTTACAGGCACATATTTCAGTCTGTTTAGCCTGTTTATCTTAGTCAATTCTCCTCTCCAACTCATGTAATTGGCTATTTTTGTTTCCAGTTGTAGCTTGTCTTTTCTGTGTTTCACTTTAAATCTTTACATTTCTTTAAACTGCACTTTATCACAATTTCCCAGAGGATCTCTCCAGGTGACATTACTCATTCACTAAGTTTATTACACAACAGTCTCTCTGAGACAGTTACGTCCCTCGCCAGTTGCACAATGTGTTATTCTAAGAAACACTGAAAAAAATTCTCTGAACTCCCCTTCCAATATCACTGTTGTCAGTGTGATTGTCCCAGACTTTGCGAATATTGACGTTTCACTAAATGTTCACCGTGCCTGTATTAAATATTCCAATGAATTCCTATTTATTGCAGTGACGAGCCATGAAATGCTGTTCGGTGGGTGGTCGAAAACTGTTCTGTTGCTTGTGTCCTTGGCAAGGAGTAGCCAGAATTTACATTCAGACTGACTCTACTTCATGATCTGATGCCAAATGCTTTCTCTGTAATGCTTTTCTTACCCATTATTGTTAGCGTCGTCCATTTTGCCTGAATTTGCACAAGGTTGTGAACCATTGAAAATTTATGTTCCACCTTTTGTTCACCCTATAACCACATCTCTCTGGTGTCTAAATCCCTTTTATCTCTGTGTCACAAATCCATCTACCTTTTTGCAGAGACTTTGTCCATTAATAAAAAACATAATTTACTCGTTCCCACAATTTCCTGTCACAAATGGATTTGCTGATCTACAGTTTTAGTTCAACTCTGACCCATCCTGTTCCTTTCTGTGGTCTTCGATCACATTTCCACACTGCTCTGATGCTTCACGTTTTCTCTTTGGATTTGGAAAGCTCCTTTTACCTGAAGCCTGTCCCTGTATCCTGTCTGTCAGTTTAAAACCCTGTCCATAAATCTACCAACGTGATTGGCCAGGACATTGTTCCACTGGATCTGAATGGATGTTTTTAAAAATCAGGTATGGGATGTGGGTGTCTCTGGCTGACTAGCCTTTATTGCCCATCCCTTGCTGCCCTTGAGCTAAGCAGCTGGCTAACCCATTTCACAGGGTCATTGAGAGGCAAACACTTTGCTGTGGGGATGTCGTGCAGACCACATGAGAGTGAACTGTTGTCTTTCTCTGAAGGTCAAGTGTTTGGATTTTTATCAATACTTATTTATGGATTGTTAATTCCAATTTTTAAAACATATATTCATTTAAAATTCCACATGGTTAGAAGTTAAAAAGAAGACGTTGGGGGGGTGGGGGTGGTCACTTTGTTGGGACTGTATTGTAGACTGTTGTAGACCCAACAGATACCAGAGGAGCAGCTGTGTAGAGAGATTGCAGATAACTGTAGGAATAATAGAGGAGTGCAGGCTGGAGATTTTAATATTCCCTGTATTGACTGGGCCAGCCAGAGTATAAAAAGAACTGGACGGTGGACAATTTTTCAAATGTGTCCAAGGAAGGTTCCTAAATCATTATGCAGAGGGCCCTACTCTACTCAGGCAGGTGCAACACTGGACCTCCCCTCAGAAAACGTGGTCGGGCAAGTGACTGAAGTATCAGTCAGAGAGCACTTTGGGTCCAGTGCCCACAACTGTCTTCGTTTTAACATAGTTATGGAGAAAGATCAGCAGGTCCACAGATTGAAGAGGAAAACTGGAACAGGGCCAGGTTTGGGGCCAGTAGGCAGGATCTGGCCAGCGTCAATGCTGTGAATTTAAAATTGCACAATGCCCAGTTATTATACAACTCTCTTTGGAAGCGCTGGTGATCACTGTAACAGATGAAAGGCTTAAACTAAATTTGTTTGATTTTATATTCCATGACACTGCCATCCCGTTGCTATAAATTCTGTACCTTAGGATTGTGCTCCACAACCACCTGATGAAGAAGCAGTACTCTGAAAGCTAGTGCTTTCAAATAAACCGGTTGAACTGTAACTGAATGTCGTGTAATTTTTAACTGTGTACACCCTAGTCCAACTCCAGCACCTCCATATTATGATTCCAATCGATTGGGTGAGTCTGTTTGAACGAAAAGGAACAACTGGAAAATGGGAGACTTTTCAAAGTGTGATATCAAGAATCCAGGACCAGTATGCCCCATTGGGGTAAAGGGAAAAGCTGGCAGGATTAGGGATCCTTGGCTGATGAGGGATAATAAGGCTCTTGTCTTTAAATGAAGACTGCATGTATTGGGTTTAAGATTTCCGTATCTACATATTCTTAAAGACATGATCAATCTGTGGAGACCCTACAATCCTCTCAGTCCCTGTAATACTCCCAATCTGCAGAAGTCATTCCAATACCTGTGACTCTTTCAATACAGTTCCTACAAGACCCACTATCGATGTGATATCTTTTCATTGCCAGCACCCACCCTGTCAATGTAAGCTCCTCCAGTGTCTCCATCCATCTACTCATTTCCACAATCTTCTCCAGCTCTTCCACGTGTAAACATCACCCTCCCCTCCAACCCTTCCCACTCTGACCAAACTGGAGGAGTTACTAATGCTCCCTCATCTGTGAAACTGTCTCCAACCAAAATTGCTGTCGTTATCACTTGGCGAATCTGTCTAATTCCACACCCTCTTTATCTAAATAACCTGCAGAAACTAAGCCTTCCTGTATCTATAAACATCTTCAGTCAAGACTACCCTCCATATGTCTATTTGCTTTTCCAATCTGAACAACCCACTTTATCTCTGTACTCAGCTCCATTCACCTGAAACATTCCTGTCTGTGTAAACACCCCATCCTACCAACATCCTTATCCCTGTAAACTGTTCCATTCCTCCCAACCTCCCCATCTCCATGAACTCCTGTAGGCCGGACAGCTCTCCACATTTCTGTAACCTCCTGTGGCTCTATTCTCCTCCCTCCCTGTGAAAGCACCTCCAGTCCCCACAATTCTCCCAGTCTGGTCATCTGCTCCAGATCAGACCATTGCTGTCTCTGTTACCTCATACAACTTTAGCAACGCCTCCTATTTGTGTCACTTCATTCAGATCGCATCCTCTCCCGCTTCCCGAAACCTCTTGCTGCCATCATAACTCTTGCTGTTTAGAAAATGGAATAGCACATTCCAAAACAAGCCCTTCAGCCCTCAATATTGTGCTGACCTTTTATCCTAATCTGAAGACTAAACTAACCTACATACATTACATTTTATTATCAATGATGTGCCTATCCAAGAGTTGCTTAGATGTCTGTAATGTGTCTGAATCTACTACCACGGCTGGCAGTCCATTCCACGCACCCCCGACATTCTGTGTAAATAAAGTACCAGTCCCTTCCATGCTGACAGGATATCCCAACCCAATCTAGTCCTACCTGCCAGCACCTGGCCCATATCCTTCTGATAGCTCAGCTAAACCTTCTGCCAGTTACCTTAAACTTATGTCCCCTTGTGATAGCCATTTCGCCATGGGAAGTAGTCTCTGGTTATCCACTCTATCTATGCCTCTCATTCCCTTGTACACCTCTATCAATCACCATTCTTCCTCCTTCGCTGTGATCAGAAAAGCCCTCGTTTCCACAACCGAACTTCTATGGGCATGCCCTCCAGTCCAGGCAGCATCCTGCTAAATCTCCTCCGCACTGTCTTTAAAGGTTCCACGTCCTTGCTATAATGAAGTAAACAGAACTGTTCACAATATTCGAAGTGTGGTGTAACTGGGGTTCTATAGAGCTGCAGCAAAATCTCACATCTCTTAAATTCAATCCCCCTGCTAATGAAAGCCAACACACCATCTGCCTTCTTAACAGCCTGTCAACTTGGGTGGGAACCTGAGGGACACAGGGTCCCTTTGTTCCTGCACGTTGCTAAGAATCCTGCCTTTAACCACGTAAAGGTTTTCTGCAGAATCCCTCCAATCTAAAACTATCCCTATCTTTGTAAGTTCCTCCAGTCCCTACAACACTCATAAACTGTGAAACCTTCTCAAGTCCATATATTCATAATGTCTGCAAAATCCTCCCGTCCTGATGCCCCTCCATATCTCTGTAACCCCCACCATCCTCCAGTGCTCTTCTGGGGAACATTGCAGAGGAAGGAGGAGTTGGAGAGTCTGGGCCATGTTACGAGGTATGAAGGGCTGCAGAACCTGGAGGATGGTACAAATCTTGGAAAGGACGTGGGACTTGCAGAAGGTTAGAGGTTCCAGGATTCATTGAACCTGCAGGATGGGACAGGGGATGGCTTGTGGAACCTGGAGGATATTATGATTTGAACCACAGGTAATTTTTGATTGGACCATTCAGCCGATCTTACAGTCATAGAGATGTACAGCATGGAAACAGACCCTTCCAAACCAGCCATGCCGACAGGATATTCCAACCCAATCTAGTCCCACCTGCCAGTACCTGGCGTATCTCTCTCCAAACCCTTTCTATTCATATATCCATCCAAATGCTTCTTTAGTATTGCAATTGTACCATCTGTAAATCGGCTGCAAGATCCAATCAAACATTACCTGTGGTTCAAATCATAACATCCTCCAGGTTCCCCAACCCATTCATGGTCCCATCCTGCATCAGATATCCCAACACAATGTAGTCCCACCTGCGAGCACCCGGCCCATCTCCCTCTAAACCCTTCCTATTGATATACCCATCCAGATGGCTTTTAAATGTTGCAGTTGTACTCGCCTCCACCACTTCCTCAGCCAGCTCATTCCATATATGTACTATCCTCTACGTGAAAAAGTTGCCCCTTTTTATCTTTTATATCTTTCTACTCTCGCCCTAAACCTCACCCTATAATTCTGGACTCGCACACCCCAGGAGAAAGCCTTTGTCTATTTACCCTATCCATGCCCCTCTTGATTTTATAAACCTATATAAGGTCACCCTCAGCCTCCGACTCTCCAGGAAAAACAACCATCACCTGTTCAAACTCTCCCTATAGCTCAACCCTTGCAACATCCTTGTAAATTTTTTCTGGACCCTTTCAAGTTTCACAAAATCCTTCCGATCGGAAGTAGAACAGAGTTGCATGCAGCATTTCAAAAGTGGCCTAACCGCTGTCTTGTACAGCCGCAACATGATCCCCAAATCCTGTACTCAATACTCTGACCAATAAACGAATGCATACCAAGCGCCTTCTTCGCTATCCTAACTCCCTGTGACTCCACTGTCAAGGAACTCTGTATTTCATTTGAAAAATTGCATAAACAGGTAGAGTGGCCTGAGGTCTTCTGGGTAATGCTAGTTCAGTCTAAGCTGGTAGGCAGAGCCAGTGAAATATTTGCAGCGCTGTCTGATTAATGATCGAGACATAATGCACATGTCAAACAGGCTGTATTAAGTGCTTATGGATTGCTTATGAAAGGGAAGCCACTACAATTCCCTTTACTGTACCATCGCTGTCTGTCAAAGCTCCTTCAGGTCTATATCCTCCGAATTGTTGAAACCTGCTCTCACCATTGCAACTCCCATTATTTCCTAACATTGTTGAGTCTCTAAAAGCTTCCCTATCAGGTTAATCTCCTCCACTGCCTACAACACTCCTAGCCTGTGTAATCTCTTCAATTCCTTCAGTTCCTATATACCTATGTATAGGTGAGACTACGTTGTGGCCATTGTGTCCTCATTTATATCTGCAAAAGGCTCTGCTCACTGGAGCACATCCTATGCTCATAAGTGAATCTGGTCTCTCGCAAAACTCTATCACTCTCTCCTCCAATCTCTACAAGCTTCCCTATCCCTGTCGTATCTTGCAGCATGCACACCGCTCACTCTCTCTGACATACCTTCCAGTGCATAAATCCATCTCTCCCTCGAACTGTATCCAGTCTACAACTTCATCCCTGTCCGTACAACATCCTCCAGTCCATATACTCCTCTCTATTGCTGCAGCATTCTCCAGTCTATATAATCTTCCATGTGCTTGCAACATTCTCCAGTCCATACCACCCACCCTTTCCCTGTAATATTCTCCAGTCCATACCATCCTCCCTATCACTGTGATATTCTCCAGATCCCACAACTGTTGTTAAATGTACGACAT
This sequence comes from Chiloscyllium punctatum, assembly GCF_047496795.1. Lineage (NCBI taxonomy): Eukaryota > Metazoa > Chordata > Chondrichthyes > Orectolobiformes > Hemiscylliidae > Chiloscyllium > Chiloscyllium punctatum. The sequence continues at coordinate 23,362,936 of NC_092769.1, read as the reverse complement.
CCTGGAATCCTGTGAATGTTTCTACACCCTGATCAACATAGTCCATGTAACGATCCACAACCCTATACACATCCCTATCTCTGGAATCTCATCAAAGACACTTTATCTCTCGAACTTCCTCCAAACAATAAAATGTTTTCTCCTGCGAACATTCTGTAGCAACTGTAACTATGTTTAACCCTGCAACATTGTCGCGCCCCCAAACAACTCTCCCACTCTGTGACCTCTAACCATCCCTCAAAGGCCCTCTCTCGGTGACACGCGCCATACATTTGCAACAAGGCAGATGGAATGACAGCATTAACTGAAGAGAACAGATATGATCGAACTGTTATTGTGGAGGTGTGGCTGCAGAATGATCATGACAGCAATGTGATTATTGAGGGATTGTAAGGATTTAGGCAGGATCAGCAAAAAACCAAACAAGGTCCCGTTTTGTTGTGAAGAAAGGACGCAGCCAGTGCATTAGTGAGACAGCCAATTTAATCTGGGAATCAAAATATAGAGTCAGTTTGAATGGACAGATTCCAAATAGCAAGGGGGATGTGGAAGATCAAATCACAATCCATGCTCGTTGGTGAGTTGGATACAATATTTTCTTGGTGATAGGAGACAGAGGCATTTGGAGTGGTGAATTTCTGATTGGACGTCTGTGGCCAATGATGTTTCACAAGGATCAGTGCTGCGATGTCTGTGTGTAATTTATATCTGTGATTCAGATGAAAAGGTCAGCAGTTTAGTTAGTATTTTGCAGACGACATTTGGAAAGGTATGTAATGATTAGGGACAGTTAGGGGAATTGTGGATAGTGAGGAAGAGTGTTCAAGGTTGCAGCAGTGTGTAGATCAGCTGGAACGTTGGGCAGAGATGTGGCAAATTGAATTTCATCGGGACAGGTGTGAAGTGATGCATTTATGAAGTCAAATGGAAGAGAGAAGTGCACTAATTGACTAGTTGGAAACATTGATAAACAGATGACCTTGGAAGCAAATCCATCGCTCCCTCAAAATAACAACACAGCTGAATGTGGTGGTAAAGGAGGATTATGGTAGGTTTCCCTTCATTGGTCACAGTATTGAGTACAGACGTTTGCATGTCATGTTGTGGCTGAATGAAACTTCATTCGGCCATGTTTGGAAGGTTGCGTGTCGTTCTCATCGACACACCTCAGGAAGGATGTGGAGGTTTTAGGGAGCGTGCAACAGAGGGTTGGCAGAATATTGCCTGGATGAGAATGTGTTTACTGTAAGGAGGTTGGACGCAGTTGGATTGTTTTGTGTGAGTATCGGAGACTGAGGGGTGACCTGGTACAGGTATATAGCATTAGGAGAGGCATGAATAGTTGGATAATTGGAATCCTCCTTCCAATGTAGAAATATCAAATACTAGGGTGCATCGGTTTAAGGTGAGAGTGAGAAGTTTTAAGTGAGATGAATGAGGCCAGGTTTCTTTACCGAGAGGGTGGAAGCTGCTCAGGAGGTGGGAGAGGTGGCAATGAGAGAAAAGTTTTGAAGTGGCATTTAGACAGAAATAGGGAGAGAATAGAGAGATATCGCCCATGTGCAGGCAGATGGGATTAGTTTAGAATAACATCATGGTCAGTACAGCCATGGTGGGCCGAAGGGCCTATTACTCTGCTGTACTGTTCTAGTTTCTAACTTCACGGCATCGACCCTGTCAAAGCCCCTCAGAATCCAGGATGTTTCATTCAATTTCTTTCCCATTCTTCAAAACCCCAATAGGTTCAAGGGCAATCTACTCCACCTCTTCACATTGGAAAATCCCACCATCTCCAGGATCAGCCGAGTGAACCTTCCCTGGCCTGCCTCCAATTCAAGAATGTCTTTCCTTAGGGCACGCATACTGTTCAATATAATCTAGGTGTGGTCTGACTTGTACCTTGCATCGTTTTAGCAAGACCTCCCTATTTTTAGACTCCATTCCCTTTGCCTTCTCGATTACCTGCTGATCCTGTAAGCTACCTGTTTCAGATTGATTCACAAGGATTCCCAAAACCCTTTGTGCAGTCAGTCTGAAACCAAATGGTGTTAGCCTGACAGTAAGTCGGGAACGTGCTGGAATGTGTTATAAAGAATATGACAAAAAATGATAACTGGATGGTTAGAAACAATGGGAGATGTATGATTTTATAAAAGGGGAATATTTTAAAATCTGTTTGATTCTATATTTTGGTGTGACCTTAAATGGCAGAATAGATAAGGGTGGGGGAGGATAGTTGCGGTAGAGGGATATTTGAAATTTCAAAAGCATTTTGACAAGTTTCAACAAGGGCTAAAACTTAGCTCGTGAAAGAATAGGGCCCCTGAAAGGTCAATGAGACTGTCTGTTGGAATCACTGCTGATGGGTTAGATACTGAACAAATATTTTGTGTTAGGATTTACTGTGGTGAAAGACATGGAAGCTCGGGAACGTGGGAAAATACAAAGGGATGTCTTGAAAAGAGTGCACATTGGAGAACAGGAGGTGCTGGATGTCTTAAAATGCAAAAAGTTAGATAAAACCTTGGGACATGGTCAGATGTATCCCAGCGCCTTGTGAGAAGCGAGGGAGAAAACTACAGGGCCCCTTCCAGAGATATTTGTATCATCGACAGCTACTACGGACCAGTGAGACTGATGGCAGGGGTGGTAATTTGTTGGAGGAGATTCTGAGAGAAACGATCATCATGCATTTGGAAAGGTAAGGACAGATTAATGATTATCAGCATGGCTTTGTGAATGGGAAATCATGCCTCAAACCTGAGTGTGGAGGTAGACAAGTGAGAGGTCAAAGCACAGCAGTACACGATGACCACGTGAACTTTATCAAGGCCTTTGACAAGGTTCTGCATGGCAGACTGGTTAGTAAGTTTAGATCACACATAACCAGGGAGTGCTCACCAACTGGATACAAAACAGCATTGACGGTAGGAGACAGAGCATGTTCATAGAGGGTTGCTGCTCAAACTGCAGGCCTGTGACCAACGGTGTGCCATGGGTTTCGGTGCTGGGTCACTGTTGTGCATCATTTATATAAACAGTTTGGATGATAATACAGGAGCCATGGTTAGCTAGTTTGTGAGTGAGACTGAAATTGGTGATAATGTGGACAGTGAAGAGGGTTATCGAAGAGTACAATGGAATCAACAGTACTGCTGGACCAGTGAGGTTAGGAATAACAGGTGGAGAAATGCAAGATGTTGTATTGTGGTAAAGCAGACCAGGCTGGACTTGTACAATTAATGTTTGGGCCCTGGGTACTGTTGTCAATCAGTGACCCAGGGATGCAGGTACACAGTTTTTTGAAAGTAGCGTCACGGGTAGACAGGCTGGTGAAGCAGGTGTTTGGGAGGGTTACCCTTCATTGGGCAGAGCATTGAGAGTAGGAGTTGGGATGTCATTGTGTATCTGTACAGGACATTAGTGAGACCACTGTATAAGAATTGTTGATTATCTGGTAAAAAATCAACTTGTTCACGTATGTCCTTTAGGGAGGGATATATGACATTCTTACCTGGTCTGGCTCACATGTGACTCCAGTCCCACAGCAATATGGCTGACTCTGCGCTGCTTCTGGGCAATTAGCAGGAGGGCAATATATGCTGTTCCAACCAGTGACATCCTTAGGCCGTGAATGAATCAATGAAAAATACATATGTCTATCCCTCCCTTTGTAAACAGCTCTAGCTGCAGCAATCCGTACTGGCTTTGTAATGTTGTTCAGGCCTTTGCCCCTCACTGTAACACCCTCACCAACTCCAGCACCTTCAATTCTCCCTGTTCCGCTACTCTGATTAAACACTGACAATGTTTCCTCTTCCTACTGCACTCCTCCACATTTCTAAATGTTGGTTACTTCAGAATTGATCGTTTTTTTTTTCATCTCTTAATCAAATCGGACAAGACCGTCTGAAGTGGGGAAGGAGCATTGGGAAGGTGTCGAGTACCTCGCGACTTACTGTGGGGAAAACGGGAATCCAGGAGAAAACAGCACAAGGAGCGCACTGTCATATCAACGCCCCACCCACCCCCTTTCCATGTCCACCTTCTGCCTCAAGTGTAACAGAGTCTGTGGAAGGCCACATCAGTCTGTACAGCCAACTGCAGACTCCCCCACCCCCACTGAGAGTGGGAGAGAGTCAGCCTCATCTGTGAGCCACTGCCAAAGAGATGATGTGATAGGAAGATTGAATCCCCTCACAATTATCCCAGTGCCTTTGTTACAAATTTAAACAATTCCCTGTTAATACAGTGTCTAGTAATGTGATATTACTCAGTCTCTCTCCATTTGGTATCCCTCGCTGTGTCAGTCTATTTGCTGCCTCTGTCAGCATTTCTCCCTCTTACAGTGGTCTCAGATCCTGAGTCAACAGAATTGTCCATTCCAGAGAGATGCAGCAACACAGGCAAGGGATGGAGACTGGGATTATCGAGATCTCTGCTGGACTCAGTGCCACTCTGCATGTGTTATACTCATTGCATCAGTCTAATTTCCCATTCTGTCTATTTCTATCTCATGCAGGTCATCAGGATGTTCCTAACTCCTGTCTCATCCATCACCTCATTGAAACTGGTTGGTCAGCCAGAGAGAGAAGGAGAGGGAGATCTGGAGCCTTCAGTAATTCCTGCAGCCGGTAAGATCACTCACAGTAAACAGCACAGGGTGGAGGTAGTAGACTTCTATATTCAGACCTGGAAGACCGGATATAGATACAGAGCTGGGTAAGGAATAGTAACATTCTAGGCCTCATTCCCACCATCTTGTGAGGGTCCTGCTTTCACCTCTTCTGTATTGGTCCTCAATGCGACAGCACAGGGGATCGCAGGCATCATTCCTGGCCCATGCTGTGTTAGTAATCTCTGTAATATCCTCCAGTCCCGATAATCCTTCCTCTGTTTGCAATCTCCATACCATTATCTCTGTCTCTGTGTCTGTCAGGTTCTCCAGTCCCTAACACCCTAATCCCTAACCTTCTGCAGTAGATACTAAATTCCTTCATCCCTGTAAACCGTCACAGCCCTGTCTATCCCTGTAAGCTCCTCCCACCAATACCACCCTCCATGTCAATGTATTTGTCTTTAACCTCTCCATCCGTCCCTACCTATGTAATCTTCTCCAGCTCCTACATCCCTTCCTTAGCTGTGAAAAATTTGTAACCTCCTTATCCTTCTCCAATTCTTTGATCTTTATCTTGTTAAATTTCACCCTCATTCCCGACACCATACCCCTCCTGACCATAGGAACCTCTTTCAGTTTGTGCAACCCTCCCCATTTGTGTAACTGTCTCCAACCCAGTAACCTGGCATTCTCCATTGCCTTCCTATCTATGTAGCCTCAAGAGCCTAGAAGCCTTCTTATATCTGTAAATGTCTTCAGTCACGTCAACCTTCCATATCTCTGTTAGTGTACACAATAATCTCCTGGATGAAACGGCCCCCTGTCTGTGCCTCTCAGTCTGCCTGCCTCTTCCTATCTCCATCCCTATCCCTATCTCCAGAATCTAATCCAGCTCCCTCTATCTCTGTAAATTCCCCCAATCCCCAAACCCTTTGTCCCATGAGCATTCTTGACCAGATGTAACTCTGTTTAACTCTAACATCCTCGAGTCCCTGTAAGCCTCCCTATCTCTGTAACCTCGACGCATCTGTTCAACCCCCCACCACTGAGGAATGACTCCCTGTATTCACCATAAGGGAGAAGGAATGACAGTGAACAGATATGATGGAACTATCATTCCGGAGATGTAGCTGCAGAATGACCATCGCTGGGAAGGGAATACTGAAGGGTTGTTTGGATAGAGTCAGAGTCAGAGAGATGTACAGCATCCAACCCATCCATGCTGAGCAGATATCCCAACCCAATCTAGTCCCAATAGGCAGACTAGTCAAAAAGCCAACAAGTTGTGAAGGAAGGATGAGGTTAATGCATTAATGAGACAGTCATGTGGATCTGAATATCAAAAGTAGAGCTGAGAATAAGCAAGTAGCAGCAACCGTTAGCAGGAATTCATTTGTAGGCACCAAACAGTGATGGGAATGTCAATATGGTTACAGTCGGGACACTGAATGTACTTATGGCAAGGGCAGTACAGTAACTGTGTGTGACAGTGGTCTCCATGCCGACTGATACATCAACGAGCCTGTTGGATTGAATTTGTTGGTGTGAATATAAATGGCAGAATTGTAAGGGTGTAGGATGGGTGTACTGGTATAGGGGATATTGTGTATTTGAATTCTCAGAAGCCTTTATGCAAGTTTCAATAAGCGCTAAAGAGTAACTTGGGAGAGAATAGGGCCCCTTAAAGATCAATAAGGTCACCCATGTGTGGAACCAGAGGAGATGGGTGAGATATTAGACAAAATAGTCTTGTCTGTATTTACTGTGGAGAAAGACATGGAAGCTCGGGAATGTGGGGAAATAAATAGTGATGTCTTGGAAAGAATCCTCAACAGAGAAGAGAAAGTGCTGGAATCTTAAAACAAATAAAGGCAGATCAATCCTCAGTAGCTCACTGAGTCAATCCTAGAATATTGTGGGAAGCTAGGGAAGAGATTGCAGTATCCCTTACAGAAATATGTATATTATCAACAGGCACAGTAAGATGTTGGAAGACTGGAGGTTGGCTAATGCTGTTCCATCACTGAAGGACTGCAGGGAAAAGCCAGGAAATTAAAGCCCCGTGAGACCAGTGATGGGGAAGTTGTCGGAGGAGATTCTGAGAGAAAAGAGATCCTTACATTTACAAAGGCAAGGGCTGATTCGAGATGGTCAGCATGGCTTTGTGAGTGGGAAACCACGTTTCACAAACTGGATTGACTCTTCGAGGAGGTGGCCAAAGATAGATGAAGGCAGAGCAGTCAACGTTGTCCACATGGACTTTAGCATCTAGTCAAGAGGAAGAAGGAAACTTACTTAAGGTTGAGGAAGCAAGGATCAGACAGGGCTCCAGAGAGTTACATTGGGTGGCACGGTTTCTCAGTGGTTAGCACTGCTACCTCATAGCACCACGGACTCCATTTCGATTACAGCCTCAGGCGACTGTCTGTGGGGTGTTTGCGCATTCTCCCTGTGGGTTTCCTCCAGGTGCTCCGGTTTACCCCCCCCCCCCCCCCCCCCCCACAGCCCAAAGATGTGCCAGTTTGGTGCCTTAGCCATGCTAAATTCCCCATAGTGTTCAGGGATGGGTAGGTTTGGTGCATTAGTCAGGGCAAATGTAGAGTAATAGGGTGGGGGAATGGGGCTGGGTTGGATACTGTTTGGAGGGTTGATATGGATTTGTTGGGCCAAATGGCCTGTTTCCACACTGTAGGGATTCCCTGAAGGTACCAGGAAGGAACCAAGAGATGGACTTAGGGCAACTAGAAGGGGGCATGAAAAAGCATTGTTGGGAAGGATTAAGGAAAACTGTGAGGCATTCTCCACTTGTGCGAGGAACAAGAGCAAGGCCAGAGTGAGGATAAGGCCAATCTGGAATAGTGGAAGGAACTTGTGCCTGGAGTCACAGGAGGTAGGGGAGGTCCTTAATTAATACTATGCCTCAGTATTCCCTGCTGAGAAGGGTCTTGTCGTTTGTGAGGACAGCGTGAAACAAGCTGATGTACATGAACAGGTGGATGTTAAGAAGGAGGATGTGCTGAGAATTTTGTAAAAGATAAGGATAGATAAGTCACTGAACCAGACTGGATGCATCGAAGGTTACTACAGGAACCGAGGGAGTGGATTACTGCGCACCTGGTGATGACCTTTGCACCCTCACTGTCCACTGGAGTCGGACCAGATGATTGGAGGAAGGAAAATATTATTCCCTTGTTCAGAAAAGGGAATAGGGATAATCCTGGGAATTGCACACCTGTCAGTCTTATGTCTGTGGTGTGCAGATTATTGGAGAGGTCCCTGGGAGACAGGATTTATTATTCCTTGGAAGACTATAGTTTGATTAGAGATAGTCAGCATGGTTTTGTAAGGGGCAGGTCATGACTTACAAGTCTTATTGAATCTTTAGAGAATGTAACAAAACATCTTTATGGCTCATTCAGAAAGTATAGAGGCATGGGGTACAGGGAAACCTGTCTGTCTGGATACAGGATTACTTGCCTACAGAAGACAGAGGGTGATGATAGATGGAAAGCATTCATCCTGGAGCTCAGTGACCAGTGGTTTTCTGCAGGGAGAGGTTACAGGACCTCTGCTCTTTGTGAGTTTATGAATGACTTGGATGTGTGATTGAAAGAGGGGTTAGTAAGTTTCCCAATGACACAAAGGTTGGTGGAGTGGTTGATAGTGTGGAGGGCTGTTGTAGGTTGCAGTGGAACATTGACAGGATGCAGAGTTGGGCTGAGAAGTGGCAGATGGAGTTCAATCTTGGAAAAGTGTGAAGTCATTCATTTTGAAGATTGAATTTGAATGCAGAATACAGAGTTAAAGGCAGGATCTTTGGCAGTGTGGAGGAACAGAGGGATCTTGGGTTCCAAGTCCATAGATCCATCAAAGTAGCTACCCAAGCTGATAGGCTTGTTAAGAAGCAATATATTGTGTGGGATTTCATTAGTTTGGGGATTGAGTTTTGAAGCTGTGAGGTTATGCTGCAGCTCTATAGAGACCTAGTTCGACCCCACTTGGAATATTGTGTTCAGTTCTGGTCCCTTGTTTGCAGGAAGGATGTGGAAGCTTTAGAGAGGGTAAAGAGGAGATTTACCAGGATGCTGCCTGTACTGGAGAGCACGTCTTATGAAGAAAGGTTGAGGGAACTTAGGCTTTTCTCATTGGAGTGAAGAAGGGTGAGGGGTGACTTGGCAGAGGTGAACAAGATGATGAGAGTCATCGATAGAGTCAATAGAGAGAGATATTTTTTACCCTCATATAAATAGTTATTACAAGGGGGTATAATTTTCAGGTGATTAGTGGATGGTTAAGGGGAGATTTCAGAGGTAGGTTCGTTACATATAGAGTGGTGTATGTGGAATGCACTGCCAGCGGTGGCGGCAAAATTAGATGTATTAGGGACATTTAATATACTTCTGGATAGGCACATGGATGATAATAAAATGAAGGGCATGGAAGTTAGAGTCATGGAGATGTACAACATGGAAACAGACCCTTCAGTCCAACCCGTCCATGCCGACCAGACATCCCAACCCAATCTAGTCCCACCTGCCAGCACCCGGTCCATATCCCTCGAAACCCCTACTATTCATATACCCATCCAAATACCTCTTAAATGTTGAAATTATACCAGTCTCCACCACTTCCTCTGGCAGCTCATTCCATACACATACCACCCTCTGCATGAAAAAGTTTCCCCTTAGGTCTCTTTTATATCTTTCCCCTTTCATCCATAACCTATGCCCTCTAGTTCTGGACACCCCAACCCCAGGGAAAAGACTTTGTCTATTTACCCTATCCATGCCCCTCATAATTTTGCAAGCCTCTACAATGTCACCCCTCAGCCTCCGACGCTCCAAGGAAAACAGCCCCAGCCTGTCCAGCCTCTCCCTATAGCTCAAATCCTCCAGCGCTGGCAACATCCTTGTAAATCTTTTCTGAACCCTTTCAAGTTTCACAACATCCTTCCGATAGGAAGGAAACCAAAATTTCACGCAATATTACAACAATGGCCTAACCGATGTATTGTACTGTCGCAACATGACCTCCGAACTCGTGTACTCAATACTCTGACCAATAAAGGAAAGCATAACAAACGCCTTCTTCACTATCCTATCTACCTGCGACTCCACTTTCAAGGTGCTATGAACCTGCACCTCAAGGTTTCTTGGTTCAGCAGCACTCCCTAGGACCTTACCATTAAGTGTGTAAGTCCTGTTAAGATTTGCTTTCCCAAAATGCAGCAACTCGCATTTATCTGAATTAAACTCTATCTGCCACTTTTGTTTTTGATCTTATGGTCGGATAAAAGATTGGCATGTCATCATGGCCAAAGGGTCTTGTTCTGTACTGTTCTGTGTTCTACGTGTCGGATGGTAAGCTGGGTAATAAGCTCAGATCAGTGTAAAAGGTTATGGCGTTCAGGAGGAGTTAGTCAACTGGACAGAAAATTGGGCTTGATGGTAGGAGACAGAGGGTGGTGGGAGACATATTGTTTTTCTGACTGGAGGCATGTGACCAGCGGTGGAGTGGGTCCCCTGTTGTTTGTCATTTGGATAAATGGTTTGGATGGGAATATTGTTGAAGTAAGTTAAATAAATTTTTTGGGTGACACTGAAATTGGTGGTAAACAGGACAGTGATGAAGGTTATCTGTGATACAATAGGATGAACAGTACTGCTGGGATAGTGGGCTGAAGAATAGCAGATGGAGTTTAATTAGATAAAGGTGAGGTGTTCCATTTTGGTGAAACAAACCAGGGTGGGACTTGTACAGTTAATGTTCGGGCCCTGGGTAGTGTTGTCAGTCTGTGACCCAGGGATGCAGGTACACAGTTCTTTGAAAGTGGTGTCACTGGTAGACAGGCTGGTGAAGTAGGCGTTTGGGATGGTTACCTCCATTGGGGAGAGCATTGAGAGTAGGATTTGGGATGTCATGTTGTATCTGTACAAGACATTGGTCAGGTCACCATAAAAGCGTTGTTGATCAGTGGGAAGAACTCATCTGGTTCACTGACCTCCTTTTGTGTAGACTAACCTGGCCTGGCTAACATGTGACTCCAGACCCATTGCAATTTGGCTAACTCTGAGCTGTCCTCTGTGTAATTAGCAGTGACACCCACATCCCATGAATGAATAAATAAAAATACATATGTCCCTCCCTACCTCTGCAAACCCCTCCAGCTGCAGCAATCCGTACTGGCTTTGTAACATGGTTCAGGCCCTGACCACTCTCAGTAACACTCTTACCACCTCCGGCACCTTCACCTCTCCCTGTTCCTTTTGTGACATTGATCCCTGACAATGATTCCCCTTCCCACTGCCCAACTCTTGCTAGCAGACCCTTTGCAATCCCTTTAACACTTACTCCTAAAAAAAACACTCTCACTTCAGGATTTTAAGTACTTTTTGGTGATCTTCTAAGCCTCATAATCTAATATGATACATTTTGTCCTCAGTGAGGGGCCGGTGGGAATTTCTTGCTGAGGTTTTGTCTGTTTCAGGGGAATGTTCTTTTGTTGAGTGATTTACACTGTCCTTTCAAATGTTTTCCACTGTTCATTTACAGGCACAGATTTCAGTCTGTTTCGCCTCTTTACCTTGGTCAGTTATCTCAAACCCATGTCATTGGATGTTTTTGTTTCTAGTTGTAGCATGTCCTTTCTGTGGTTCACTTTAAAACTTTACATTTCTTTAAACTGCACTTTATCACAATTTCCCAGAGGATCTCTCCAGGTGACATTACTCATTCACCAAGTTTCATCACACAACGTTCGCTCTGAGAAGTTCTGTCCCTAGCCAGTTGCACAATTTGTTATTCAAAGAAACACTGAAAAAAAATTCTCTGAACTATTCTTCCAATATCACTGTTGTTAGTGTGACTGTCCCAGATTATGGGAATATTGAAGTTTCCCAAAATTATCACAAAGTATTTGTTAAAAAAATTCCAATGAGTTCCTGTGTAATTCAGTGATGAGCAATGAAATGCTGTTTGGTGGCTAAAACTGTTCTGCTCCTTGTGTCCTTGGCAAGTAGTAGCCAGAATTTACATTCAGACTGACTCTACTTCATGATCTGAGGTCAAATGATTTCTCTGTAATGCCTTTGTTATCCATTATTGTTAGCGTTACCAATTTTGCCTGAGTTTCCACAAGGTTGTGATCCATTGAATATTTATGTCCACCTTTTGTTCGCCCTGTAACCAGTTCTCTCTGGTGTCTAAATCTCTTCTTATCACTGCATCACAAATCAATCTACCTTATTGAAGAGAGTTAAAAATCACACAGCACCAGATTATAGTCTAATAGGTTCAATTGGAAACACACTAGCTTTCAGAGCGACGCTCCTTCATTAGCTGATCGTGGAGGGCTCGATCGTAACACAGAATTTATAGCAAAAATTTACAGTGTGATGTAACTGACATTATACATTGAAAAATTGATTGTCTATTAAGCCTTTCATTGGTTAGAATACAGTGATAGTTTCACTTCTTTCATGTGTAAATCACAAAACATTTTGTTTTAAAGTTGCATTCTTGGGTTAGCTGTTAACAATGGTGATAGCTCGACAATATGTTGAAGGTGTTAGCCCTCTATGTGCTGTCTATGCCCTGATGTTTAGATTGATTCTAATCTAAAAAGTGACATAAGAGTTCTACATGAATGCATGCAGTTTTTGAGCAAAGTACAATGTAACTCTGCAAGTATAAATTCACCCCACAAAATATATGTGTGTCTGTGGGTCTTTGTCTGTCTGTATGTGTCTGTCGTCTGGGGTAGGGGTTGTGAGTGTGAGAAAGTTTGTGTGTAGTGAGTGCAGAGTGGTGAGGGGGTGCATGTGTGAGTGTGGGAGTGTGTGTGTCTATAAGGGTGTGCGCGTCTGTGTGTACCTGTGTCCGTGTGTATGTGAGAGTGTGTGTGTGTAGGAATATCTGTGTGTGTGTGTGTGTGTGTGTGTGTGTGTAGTGCAATGGTGATCACCTGTAATGTGACATGAACCCAAGGTCCCAGTTGAGGCCCTCCCTATGGGTACCGAACTTAGCTATCAGCCTCTGCTCGGCCACTTTTTTCTCTGCTGCCTGTCCCGAAGTCCACCTTGGAGGATGGTCACCCGAAAGTCCAAGGCTGAATGTCCTGGACCACTGAAGTGTTCCCCAACTGGGAGGGAACCCTCCTGTCTGTTGATTATTGTGCAGTGCCCATTGATCCATTGTCGTAGCCTTTGTTTGGTTTCCCCAATGTACCATACCTCCGGGCATCCTTGCCTGCAATGTATTAGCGAGACAACGTTGGCTGAGTCACATGAGTACCTGCCATGTCCAAGGTGGGAGGTGTTCCCACGTGTAATAGTGGTATCTATGTCCACAATCTGACACGTCTTGCAGTGTCCACCGTGACAGGGTTGTATGGAGTTGTCCTGAGGGCCATCCGCTTTATCCTCGATTACAACGTCTTCACTGTCCACTGTGCCACCCTCCAGCCTTTCCAGCACATCACACATGGCTATCAATGGTACAAATATCTTTGCTCGGGGCTCCACAATGTTCTGTTATACACTTAATCAGGTCCTGGGGCTTTCCATAGTTTTGTGTTTTAAAACCTTCTATAACATGCACTCTTTTCAAGTCATAGAGATGTACAGCATGGAAACAGACCCTTCAGTCCAACTCGTCGATGCTGACCAGAAGATGTAAATAAATCCATCCCATTTACCAGCATTTAGCCCATGTATTTCTAAACCCTTATTATTCATATACCCATCCAAATATCTCTTAAATGTTGTCATAGTATCAGTATCTGCTACTTTCTGTCTCAGCTCCGTGTGCATAAAAAAAGCTGTCCCTTCAGTGCCTTTTAAACCTTTCCCCTTTCACCTTAAACCTATGCCCTCTAGTTTTGGACTCTCCAACCCCTGGGAAAAGACCTTGACTGTTTACCCCATCCATACCCCTCATGTTTATATAAACCTCTATCAGGTCACCCCTCAGTCTCCGATGCTCCAGAGAATATAACCCTAGCTTATTCAGCAACAACCCTGGCAACATCTTGTCAATCTTTTCTGAACACTTTCAAATTTCACAACATCCTTCCTATAGCGGGGAGACTGGAATTGCAGAAAACTCCAAATGTGGTCTAACGTATTACTCTTGTTCCCTGAGTTCCCCAGTCTTTGTCCACAGTAAGGTCTGGAGTAAAAAATGTGTTTAAGTTCTTAGACATATCCTGCTGTTCCACACATCAGTGGTCTCATTGATCTTTAAGGGACAGCATTTTGTCTCGAGTTACTCTTTTACTCAATATACTTATACAATCACTTTTGGATTCTCCTTCTCATTCTCTGCCAAAGCTAATGCATGTAAAATTTCTGCAATCCTGATTTCTACCCAAAGTGTATTCCTAAAGTCCCTGTGATCCTCAGGGATTCCCTTGATCCAGCTGGCTATACCTGACATGTGCCCCCTTTTCCTTGACCAGACCCTCAATCGACAGCCAGTGTTTCCGAATGCTGTCAGCATTGAGCTGCACACAAACAGGAAAATGCTGGTGGTGATCACTCAATTTATCTCACTTTTAAAATATTCTCACTTGCCAGACTTCCCTTTCCCTGCAAATAGTCTCCCCAATCACCTTTTGAGAGTTTTTGGCTAATATTATCAAGATAAGTCTGGCCCCATTTTATAACTTGAACCTGTGGATCAGCCCTGTCCTTTTCCATCACTGTTTTCTAACTAATAGACTTGAGTCACTTTGGCAAAATGCTTTCCCACTCACACCTCAGTCCCTTTCCCTACCTTGTTTCCCAAGGGGAGGTCAGGTTTTGCCCCTTTCTCTTTTCAGGCCATTTACGTATTGGTTGGGAGTTTTCTGGAACACAATTACCAAATTCCTCCCTTGCAAACACTGAACACTGGCAGTCCCAGTCTAGGATTAGAAAGTTTAAAAACCCCAACCATAACAGGCCTATTATTATGATTGATATTTGAGATCTCCTGATATGTTTGTTCCTCAGTCTGCCACTGATTATTCGGGGTCAGTAGGACAATCGTGTCAGAGTGATGACCCATTCTTATTACTCTGGTCCACTAACATAGTGTCACTGGGTGATCCCACAGGAATATCTTCTCTAAGTACGGCTGTGATGATTCATGCAATGAAAACCCACCACCACGCGTCCTCTCTTGCCTCCCCTTCGATGCTTCCTGTAGCATCTCCACCTTGAAACAGTGAACTGCCAGTCCTGCCCCTCCATCAGCTGTGTTTCTGTAATAACTATAATATCCCAGTCCCATGTTCCAATCCATGCCCTGAGTTCATCTTCCTTAGCTGTCAGGCCCCTTGCATTGAAATAAATGCAGTTTAATCATCAGTTCCCCCTCCCCCATTTCCTGCTATGGTCTTACCTGCCTTGTCTGCTGAAATTGCTGTCTTTAACTTGTGCACCAACCTCAATCTTCTTTCTGGCCTTATGACTGTTTAAGGTCCAACACCCTGCCAGATTAGATTATATCCTTTCAAGCACCTCTACCAATTCGCCCCATCAGGATGTGGGTCCCCCTCCTGCTCCCAGTTCAGGTGCCTTCCCCACCCTGTCAACCCGTGCTGACACCTTCAGATATTCAGGGACTTGCCCACCAAGGTCCCGGTGTTACTCAGTTCTCCAGTAGGACCTACCCTTCATGATGTATATCCTTCGCTTAGGAGACTTCCCACAGTGATTACCTCACAGTGATCAGAAGTAAACTCCATCTGCCCTTACTCAGAGTTTGTACAACTCTGAGTATGACTAACTTCATCCAGTCTCCCCAACTGCCCCTACCTCTAATTGTCGAGAGAATGCACAACCCTCCCTATTGCGTTAACCTCCTCCAGTCCCTCTCATGGACACCATCTATGTAAGCTTCTCCTGTTCCTGACTATATTTTCCTCCTGTTCCAATAAACCCTTGTGAACTTTGTGACCTAGTCCAATCTCTGCAGTGCTCTGTATAATCAGCCTCACTGTGCCTGGAACCTGGCTTCAATTCCAGCCTTGGCCGACTGTCTGTGTGGACTTTGCATGTTCTCCCCCCCACTGTTTGGGTTTCTTCCGGGTGCTCTGGTTTCCTGCCATCGTCCAACATTTGCACAATACGTGATTGGCCATCATGAATTGACTGTAGTATTCAGGCAAGTGGTGGTTTAGGTGAGTTCACCATGAGGAATGCAGGGTTTATTGGACAGGGAGAGGGATGGGTCTGGTTAGGATGCTCTTTAGAGGGTTGGTGTGGACTTATTGGGCTGTGGAGATTCTATTCAGGTTATTGTCCAGTGCTGTCAACTATCCCTGTCTCTTGAACTTTGCCTCATCCCCAATACTCTCCTTATATGTGTAATCTCCAACAGTTTCTAAAACACTCCTTGGCGATGTAAGCCTTACCATGATGATATGACTGTCACAGCTTCCTGCTTTTAGAACCCTCTCTATAACTATTGCCATTCGTTACAGCAGTCCCAATCACTGTTCCATCCTGAAACCCCAAAAACATTTATATCTCTGTAAACTCATCTGGACTGTCTATACTTCCTTTTGACAATCCCGTTCTGAGACTTTCTCTATATCAAAAAAGTCATTAAGTGTAGGTAACCCTTATTATTGTAACCTCCCTCCAGCCTTACAGCACTGAGGATCTGTAGAAGCTCTTTTCAAACCGACAGCCTTCTCTGTGTCTGTAATCTCCTCCACTCCCCAAAATACATTCTGTCTGAGCTCCTCTGTAGTCCATTAAACACTCCATAACACTGTCTGTATCAGTGTAATCTTCACCAAAAACACAACCTTCCCTATCTGTGTAAATCCCTACACCTGTCCCTATCCCTCTCATCTCCGTATAACAATACAACACTCCATGTCTGTGTATTCACCTTCAGTCCCTACTCACCTCCCTATCTGTGTAACCTTCTCCATGCATTTTTGCTTCAGTCTCTTCAACTGTCCCTGTCAGTGTAATATCTTCCAGTCCTGAAAACTCTCCCTCTCTTTAACTTTCTCAGACCACACAACCCTCACTATCTGTGACCTACTCCTGTCGAGGAACCCTCCCTCTGTGAACTGCTCCAACTCTTCAACTCTCCATAAGCTCCTGCAGCTCTTCCAGTCCTCCCTATCTACCAAACCTCTTCCAGTCCCTAAAACGCCATCAGTCTGTGGAGACCCTACCACCATCCCTATCTGTGTTATCCTCTCAGGTCCCTGCAACACTCCCAATCTGTAGATCCCACTCCAATGCCTGTGCCTCTCCCGATCCTGTTCCTACAAGACTCATTAACAATGTAACATCCTCCCATCACTATCACCCACCCTGTCAGTGTAAGCTCCTCCTGTATCTCCAAACATTTACTCATCTCCATAACCTTCTCCAGCTTTTACTCCTATCTGTGTAAACATCACTCTCCACTCAAACCCTCCCAACTGCAGGAACTTCCTTCTGTTTGTGGTATGCTCCCTTATCTGTAAAACTGTCTCCAACCAAACGTGCTACCCAATCTCTCAAAAAAGAATCCAGATTCCACAGCCTCCATGTCTAAATAACCTCCAGAACCTAAGCCTTCCTATATCTATAAACATCTTCAGTCACGATGACCCTCCATATCTCTGTTTGTTCTGCCAGATGATACAAACATCTTTATCTCTGTAATCTGCTCAGCTCACTAAAACAGTCCCTGTCTGTAATCCAGCCCTGTCCTACAAACATCCTTATCCCTGTAAACTTCTCTATCCCTCCCAACATTCCCATCTCCATGAACCCTTCAGCCCTACAGCTCTCCACATTTCTGTAACCTCCTGTGGGTCTATGGTCCTCCTTCCCTGTGAAACCACCTCCAGTCCCCGCATTCCTCCCAATCTGGGTCCTCTGCTCCAGATCAGACCATTGCTGTATCTGTAAATACCTCCAATCTTGACAATTCTTCCCATTTATGTAACTTCGTTCAGACCCCATACTCTCCAGCATCCTGAATCCTCTTCCTGCCATTGCAACCAAAACCATGTTTATGAAACAACCACCAGTGCTTAAACATCCCCAACTCAGTAACCTATTGCAGTCCTAACAAAGCAATTAAACTGTGAAACCTCTCATTTCCCTCCAATCCTCCCTCCCTCCCTCCTCAAATGCCTTCATCACCATGAAACCTCACAATTAGTGAAGCCTCGTTTTGGCATTGCAACCCTCCTAATGTCTGCAAAATCCTCCTGTCCTGATATCCCTCCCTATCTCTGTAACCCCCACCACCTTCCAGTGCCCTTCTGGGGAACATGGCAGAGGAGAGAAGATTTGTCGCGTCTGGACAATATTACGGAGGTAGAATTCTGGGAATTACAGATTTGTTCGAATGTCTGTGGTGTGCAGATTATTGGCGAGGACTCTAAAGACTGATTTATGACTACTTGGAAAACCATAGTTAAATTAAAGACAGTCAGCATGGGTTTGTGAGGGGTCAGGTCATGCCTCACAAACCTTATTGAATTTTTCGAGGATATGACAGAATACGTTGATGGCGCATTCAGAAAAGAAGGATGATTGGGATACAGGGAAATCTATCTGTCTGGATACAGGGTTGGATGACCCAGAGAAACCAGAGTATGGCGGCAGATGGACAGTATTGAGCCTGGAGCTCAGTGACCAGTGGGGTTCTGTAACAATCAGCTCTGGGACTCTGCTCTTTGTATTTTTGTAAATGACTTGGATGAGGATGTTGGAGAGTGGGTAGGGAAGTTTTCCAATCATTCGAAGGTTGGTGGAGTGGTGAAGAATGTGGAGGGCTGTTGTAGGTTGCAATGGGACATTGACAGGATGCAGAGCTGGGCTGGAAGTGGCAGATGGAGTTCAATCTGGAAAAGTGTGAAGTGATTCATTCTGGAAGGTCGAGCCTGAATATAGAATACAGCGTTAAAAGGCAAAATACTTGGCATTGTGGAGGAACAGAGAGATCATGGCGTCCATGTCCATAGATACCTCAAAGCTGCCATGTATGTTGATAGGGTTGTTAAAAAGTCATATGTTGTGTTTCCTTTCCTTAGCAAGGGGATCGATTTCAAGAGCCGTGAGGTTTTACTGCATCTCTATAGCGACCTGGTGAGACCACACGTGGAATATTGTGTTCAGTTCTGGTCCCCTCTTTACAGGAAAGATGTGCAAGTTTTAGAGAGCGTACACAGGAGATTTACCAGGATGCTGCCTGGAATGGAGGGCATTTCTTATGGAGAAAGTTTGAGGGAGCTAAGGCTTTTCTCATTGGAGTGAAGAAGGGAGCGGGGCGACTTGGTAGAGGTGAACAAGGTGATGAGAGACACAGAGACAGTGAATAGTGAGAGACTTTTTCTCCTATGGCATAAATGGCTATTACAAAGCGGCATAATTTTAAGGTGATTGGAAGATGGATGTGAGGATAGAGATGGTAGCTGGTCAGATGGACTGTCGGATGGTCGGTGGTAGTAAAATTAGAGACATCTGGGACATTTAATGGAATCATGGACAGACACATGGATATTAGTAAAATGAAGGGTCTGAGGGTTAGTTTGATCTTACAGTCGGATAAAAGGTTGGCACAGCATCATGAACAAAGGGCCTTGGGCTGAACTGTTCTGTGTTCTGTCTGGTAAACTGGGTAATAATCTCAGATCAGTGTAAAAGGATATGGCATTCAGGAGGAGCTAGTGAACTGGATACAAAATTGGTCTTGATGGTAGGAGACAGAGGGTTGTGGGAGACATGTAGTTTTTCTGACTGGAGGTATGTGACCAGCGGTGGAGTGGGTCCCCTGTTGTTTGTCATTTGGATAAATGGTTTGGATGGGAATATTTGTTTCCTGGTAAGTAATTGTTTTGGGTGACACTGAAATTGGTGGGAAAGTGGGCAGTGATGAAGGTTATCTATGATACAACAGCATGGACAGTACTGCTGGGATAGTGGGCTGAAGAATAGCTGATGGAGTTTAATTAGATAAATGTGAGGTGTTCCATTTTGGTGAAACAAACCAGGGTGGGACTTGTACAGTTAATGTTCGTGCCCTGGGTAGTGTTCTCAGTCAGAGACCCAGGGATGCAGGTACACAGTTCTTTGAAAGTGGTGTCCCAGGTCGACAGGCTGGTGAAGCAGGTGTTTGGGATGGTTACCTTCATTGGGGAGAGCATTAAGAGTAAGAGTTGGGATGTCATGTTGTATCTGTAAAAGACATTGGTGGGGCCACCATTAAAACATTGTTGATCAGTAGGAAGAACTCCTCTCGTTCACTTACTTCCTTTAAATATTCTAACCTGGTCTTGCCAACATTTGACTCCAGACCCACAGTAATATGGCTGACTCTGAGATACCCTCTGGGTAATTAGCAGTTGGGTCAAAGAATGTTAGTCCAATCAGTGACACCCACATCCCATGAATGAATAAATAAAAATACATATGTCCCTCCCTACCTCTGCAAACCCGCCCAGCTGCAGCAATCCGTACTGGCTTTGTAACACCTTTCAGACCCTGACCACTCTCTGTAACACTCTCACCACCTCCAGAACCTTCACCTCTCCCTGTTCCTATTGTGTCAATAAACCCTGACCATGGTTCCCCTTCCCACTGCCCTCCTCCTGCTGGCATACCCTTTGGAATCTATTTAACATTTACTCCTAAAACACTCTCTCACTTCAGGATTTTAAGTACTTTTTGGTGATCTTCTCAGCCTCATAATCAGTATGATCCCTTTTGTCCTGAGTCAGGGACCGGTGGGGATTTCTTGCTGAGGTTTATACTGTTTCAATGGAATGTCCTTCTGTTGAGTGTTTTACACTGTTCCTTCAAATGTTTTCTGCTGTCCATTTACAGACACATGTCTCAGTCTGTTTAGTCTGTTTACCTTGGTCAGTTCTCCTCTCACACACATGTAATTGGCTATTTTTGTTTCTAGTTGTAGCTTGTCCTCTGTGAATCACTTTAAAACTTTATATTTCTTTAAACTGCACTTTATCACAATTTCCCGAAGGATCTCTTCAGGTGACATGACTCATTCACTAAGTTTCATTACACGGTCGCTCTGCAATAGTTATGTCCCTAGCCAGTTGCACAATGTGTTTTTCAAAGAAACACTGAAAAAAAATTAACCGAACTCCTCTTCCAATATCAATGTTGAGCGTGTGTTGTCCCAGATTATACGAATATTGAAGTTTTCCAAAATTACCACAATGCCTTTGTTAAAAAATTCCAATGAGTCCCTGTGTAATGCAATGATGAGCAATGGAATACTGTTCAGTGGCTAAAACTGTTCTGCTGCTTGTGTCCTTGGCAAGTAGTAATTTACATTCAGCCTGACTCTACTTCATGATCTGCAGCCAAATGCTTTCTCTGTATTGCCTTTGTTATCCATTATTTTTAGTGTTACCCATTTTTCCTGAGTTTCCGCAAGATTGTGAACCATTGAATATTTTTGTTCACTCTGTATCCTTGTCTCCCTGCTGTCTAAATCTCTTTTATCTCTGTGTCACAAATCCATCTACCTTATTACAGTGACGTTGTCCATTATAAAAACATAACTTACCCTTTCCCACAATTTTCTGTCACAAATCTTTTCGCTGATGTACAATTTTAGTTAAACTCTGTCCCTTCCTGTTCCTTTCTGCTTGTCTTCAGCCACATCCACATGCTGTTCCATTGCTTCACCTTTTCTCTTTGGATTTGGAAAGTCTCTTTCACCTGAACTCTGTCCCAGCATCCTCTCTGTCAGTTTAAAGCCCTATCCACAAACCTACCGACGTGATCGGCCAGGACACTGGTCCCAGCATGGTTCCAGTGGGACCATCCTAATGGATTATTTATTAAATCAGGTATGGGATGTGGGTGTTTCTGGCTGACCAGCCTTTCTTGCCCAGTCCTAGCTGCCCTTGAACTGAGTAACTCGCTTGGCCTTTGAAGAGAGTAATTGGGAGGCAAATACTTTGCTGTGGCTATGTCGTGCTGACCATGTGAGGATGGGCAGAGGTCCTCCTCTGAATGACATAGCACCCTGGGATAACTGCAGCGGTGTTTGTGCAGTGTGTCCAGGAAGCTTTTCGAACTCAGTATGTAGATTGTCCGACCAGAGGGGGGGCCATATTGGATTTGGTACTTGGTAACAAACTGGGCCAATGATGGGCTTGTTAGTGTGTGAACATTTTGGTGATCGTGACCGCAATTCTGTGACGTTCACTTTGGTTATGGAGAGAAATAGCTGAGTGCAACAGGGTAGGTTTTACAATTGGGGGAAGGGTAAATACGATGCTGTAAGACAGGATCTGAGGAGCATAAGTTGGGAGCATAGGCTGTCAGGGAAAGATGTCGTGGAAATGTGGAACTTTTTCAAGGAACAGATACGACGTGTCCTTGATATGTATGTACCTGTCAAGCAGGAAAGAGATGGTCGTGTGAGGGAACCTTGGTTGACGAGGGAGGTTCAATGTCTTGTAAAGAGGAAGAAGGAGGCTTGCATAAGGTTGAGGAAACAAGGTTCAGACACAGCGTTGGAGGGATACAGGATAGCCAGAAGGGAGCGAAGAGAGGGCGTGAAAAATCTTTGGTGGATAGGATCAAGGATAACCCCAAGGCATTTTATGCGTATGTGAGAAACATGAGAATGACGAGAACGAGGGTAGGTCCGATCAAGGACAGTAGTGGGAGACTGTATATTGAGTCGGAAGAGATAGGAGAGGTCTTGAACAAGTACTTCTCTTCAGTATTTACAAACGAGAGGGACCATATTGTTGAAAAAGAGAGTGTGAAACAGACTGGTAAGCTAGAAGAGACACTTGTTAGGAAGGAAGATGTGTTGGGCATTTTGAAAAACTTGAGGATAGACAAGTCCCCCGGGCCTGACGGGATATATCCTAGGATTATGTGGGATGCAAGAGAGGAAATTGCAATACCGTTGGCAATGATCTTTTCATCTTCACTGTCAACGGGGGTGGTACCAGGGGACTGGAGTGTGGCGAATGTTGTGCCCCTGTTGAAAAAAGGTAATAGGGATAACCCCGGGAATTACAGGCCAGTTAGTCTTACTTCTGTGGTAGGCAAAGAAATGGAAAGGGTACTGAGGGATAGGATTTATAAGTATCTGGAAAGACACTGCTTGATTAGGGACAGCCATCACGGATTTGTGAGGGGTAGGTCTTGCCTTACGAGTCTTATTGAATTCTTTGAGGAGGTGACCAAGCATGTGGATGAGGGTAGAGCAGTGGATGTAGTGCACATGGATTTTAGTAAGGCATATGATAAGGTTCCCCATGGTAGGGTCATGCGGAAAGTCAGGAGGCATGTAATACAGAGAAATTTGGCCAGTTGGATAGAAAACTGGCTAACCGGTCGAAGTCAGAGAGTGGTGGTAGATGGTAAATATTCAGCTTGGATCCCAGTTACAAGTTGAGTTCCGCAGGGATCAGTTCTGGGTCCTCTGCTGTTTGTAATTTTTATTAATGACTTGGAAGAGGGAGTCGACGCATGGGTCAGTAAATTTGCAGATGATACGAAGATTGGTGGAGTTGTGGATAGTGAGAAGGGCTGTTGTCGGCTGCAAAGGGACTTAGATATAATGCAGAGCTGGGCTGAGGAGTGGCAGATGGAGTTCTACATTGTCAAGTGTGAGGTTGTCCATTTTGGAAGGACAAATTAGAATGCGGATTACAGGGTTAACGGTCGGGTTCTTAGTAAGATGGAGGAGCAGAGGGATCTTGGGGTCTGTGTTCATAGATCTTTGAAAGTTGCCACTCAGGTGGATACAGCTTGTAAGAAGGCCTATGGTGTATTCGCGTTCATTAGCAGAGAGATTGAATTCAAGAGTCGTGAGGTGATGTTGCAGCTGTACAGGACTTTGGTTAGGCCACATTTGGAGTACTGTGTGCAGTTCTGGTCGCCTCACTTTAGGAAAGAGGTGGAAGCTTTGGAGAGGGTGCAGAGAAGATTTACCAGGATGTTGCCTGGAATGGAGAGGAGGTCGTACGAGGATAGGTTGAGAGTTCTCGGCCTTTTCTCGTTGGAACGGCGAAGGATGAGGGGTGACTTGATAGAGGTTTATAAGATGATCAGAGGAATAGTTAGAGTAGACAGTCAGAAACTTTTTCCCCGGGCACAACAGAGTGTTACAAGGGGACATAAATTTAAGGTGAAGGATGGAAGGTATAGGGGGGATGTCAGGGGTAGGTTCTTTACCCAGAGAGTGGTGGGGGCATGGAATGCGCTGCCTGTGGGAGTGGCAGAGTCAGAATCATTGGTGACCTTTAAGCGGCAATTGGATAGGTACATGGATGGGTGCTTAAGCTAGGACAAATGTTCAGCACAACATCGTGGGCTGAAGGGCCTGTTCTGTGCTGTATTGATCTATGTTCTATCTATGTTCTATACATTTCATTGGGAACTGGAGATTTCTCCAGCTTTATGCCTGTGAAAACATGTAATACCTCCTCTTTATTGATCTTAACATGTTCTGGAACCTCAGCATCCCAACTGAAATCCCCGGCTACAATGCCTTTCTCCTGTGTGTATACAGATGGGAAGTATTCATTGAAGACCTCACCTGCTTTCTCTGGCTCTATGCACAGATTATCCCTCTGGTTTCTCACAGGCCTTCCTCTTTCGTTGGGAATCCTCTTACTCTCACGATGCTGATAAAATACCTGTGGATTTTACGCAATTGTATCTGCCAAATATATTTCATGACCATTGTTTTTCCCTCATTTTCCACAATCCCCTTGCACTCTCTATACTTGTGAAGGGCTTCACCTGATTTTATTGCACTGTATTTTCTTTATCAAACTCCCGGTATTCACTTGATCCGTATTCCCTGGACTTGCTGCCTTTACTATTCACTCTTCAAGGAGCACACTGGCCCTGTGGTCTCACTGCATCACTTTAAAATACTCCACTTTCCTAACATGGACCCGACTGCAGGGAGTTCCTCCCTGTCTGTGTTTGCCAGATCCTCTGTAATGATCGTGATACTGATAGGAGGCACAGTTGTGAGGGGGACAGACAGGAGACTGTGTGGCTCCAGAAGAGACCCCAGGATGGTGTGCTGCCTCCCAGGTACCAGGGTCAAGGATGTCTCTGAGTCGTTATTGAACATTATGAAGGGGGAGGGTGAACATCCAGAGGTCATTGTGCACATCGGTCCACATGACAGAGGTAGACAAAGGGATGGGGTCCTGTGAAATGAGTACAGGGAGTCAGGTGAGAAGTTAAAAAAGCAGGATATTGGCCTTAATGATCTCCAGATTACTCCCAGTGCCAAATTCCAGTGAGGATAGAAATAGAAAGGTTGGCCGGATGGATGTGTGGCTGAGGAGCTGGTATAGTGGCAGGGTTTTCAGTTCTTGGGTCATTGGGATCTCTTCTGGGGAAGAGGGGACCTGTACAAAGGGGATGGTTTGCATTTGAAGCAAAGGGGCACAAGTATCCCAGGGAGGAGATTTGCTAGTGTTACCCAGGAGGATTTAAACTAGTTTGGCATGGAGTTGAGACTCTGAGTGAGAGAGGGACCATCGAAAATTCAGGGGAAATACATCAGCCATCAAGAGCAAGTTACCTATTCAGGATATCCAGGGGCACAGTCGAGGGAGGGAAAGACTTCTGGTTTAAAGGGCATTTATTTCAACACACGAGGCCTGACTGGTAAGGCAGGTGGGCTCAGACCATGGATTAGCTCTGGGGACTGGGATATTATAACCATAATAGAAACATGGCTGAGAGAAGGGCAGGACTGGCAGCTCAGTTTTCCAGGATAAAGAAACTACAGGCGTGACAGAAGGACAAGTAAGTGAGGAGGGGGAGGTGTCCTTGTGATTAGGAAGGACATAACAACTGTGCATCGAGACAATTCTGTTAAGCAGTCATCAAATTAGGCCATAAATTTAAAAGCTAGAAACAAAGAGGGGATGGTCAGTCTGCTGGGATCGTGTTCTCGACCCTCAAATAGCCAGCGGGTACGAGAGGAGCAAATATGTAGTGAGTTTGCAGGTACCTATAAAAATAATAGAGTAGTATTGGATGGAGATTTTAACTTCCCCTGGATTGGCTGGGTCACCCAGAGTGTAAAAGGCCCGTACTGGATGGAATTTGTAAAGTGTGTTCAAGAAAGTTTCCTCAATCAAGATGTAGATGGCTCTATGCTACTCAGGCGGGTGCAACACTGGACCTTCAGGCAAGTGACTGAAGTATCAGTCGGAGAGCACATTGCGTCCAGTCACCACAACTGTCTTTGTTTTAACATAGTTGTGGAAAAAGATCAGGCAGGTTGACAGATTAAGGTCTTAAACTGGAACTGGGCCAATATTGGGGCCATTCAGCAGGATCGAGCAGGGGTTGATTGGGTGAAGGTAAAACTCACACGACACTAGGGTATAGTCCAGATGGTTTACAGAGGAACCTCGATTATCTGAACGAGATGGGCGGGCACTATTTCATTTGATTATTCGGTTAATCGATTCAATACCTTTCCTCTGGGGCTCGGAGTTTTCAGTCCAGTCTGCTCCCTTTTCAGGTGACTAGGCAGCAGCAAGCCATGAGTGAGCCCCCACACTCTGCCAAATCCCCAAAAACACATCCTGCTCGCCTCCAAACCCATCCAACACTGCCCCCACCCACCTCTCAACGTCAACCCCCCAAACTGACCCAAGAGCGAATCCTGCCCCCAAAACCGTCTGACACCACCCTCCACTCGCTGCCTGCCCCCACCTAGCAGACATATCCTCCATCACCCTCAGCCCATCCCCAAACCCGTTCAACACCACCCCCCACCCACCACACCCACCGTCCAATCCATGTCCATGCCTATGTCCCCGTAAGTGTTACCAAGGTAAGCGGATATGAAGAAGGTGTTTGGTATGCTTTCCTTTATTGGTCAGATTATAGGAGTTTGGAAGTCATGTTGCAGCTGTACAGCACACTGGTTAGGGCACTTTTGGGATATTGCATGCAGTTCTGGTCTTTTTCCTATTGGAAGGATGTTGTGAAACTTGAAAGTGTTTCGAAAAGTTTTACAAGGATGTTGCCAGGATTGGAGGATTTGAGCTACCGGGAGAGGCTGAAACGACTGAGACTATTTTCCGTGGAGCGTCAGAGGCTAAGGGGTGACATTCCTGAGGTTTATAAAATTATGAGGGGCATGGATAGGATAAACAGACAAGGTCTTTTCCCTTGGGGTAGTGGAGACCAGAAATGGAGGGCGTAGGTTTAAGGTGAGAGATGAAAGATTTAAAAGGGACCTAAGGGGAAAACTTTTCACGCAGAGTGTGGTTATGTATGGAATGTACTGCCAGAGGAAGTGGTGGAGTCTGGTACAATTGCAGCATTCAAAAAGCATCTGGATTGTTATATGAATAAAAAGGGTTTATTGGGATATGGGCCAAGTGCTGGCAGATGGGACGAGATGAGGAAAGGATATCTGGTCGGCGCGGACGAGTTGGACCGAAGGGTCTGTTTATGTGCTGTACGTCTCTAGGTCTCTCTGGCTCTAAATGTGTTCCACTGTTCATTTACAGCCTGATATTTCAGTCTGTTTCCCCTGTTTACCTTGGTCAGTTCTCTCTCAAAATCATATAATGGGCTTTGTTAGTGATGCTCGGGTGTGCTTTATGGTCACTTTAAAATGTCATAATCTCTTTGAATTCTGGTATAATTTCTTGGAGTATCTCGGTGTGATATTACTCATTCACTCAGCTTCATCACCCAATGGTCGATCTGAGATAATTACATCCCTAGCTATTTGCAAAATGCGTTATTCAAAGAAACACTGACAAAAACATTCAAGGAGGATCTCGGATAATATCACTCTTGCCAATGTGTCTGTCCCAGATTATACAAAGATTGAAGTTTCCAAAAATTATCACACCACCTTGGCTACAATTTTTAATGAATTCCTGTTTAATGCAGGGATGAGCAATGAAATACTGCAAGGCAGCATAAAAACTGTTCTCCTGCTTGTGTTCTTCACACATAGCACCCAGAATTTGTATTCGGGCTGATTCAGCTGCATAATCAGAGGCCAAATGCTTTCTCTGTAATGCCTTTGTTATCCATTAGTGTCAGGGGTCCCATCTTGCTTTTCCATTCTCCCTGAGATCCTGTAAAGTTGTTTACTGTTGAATATTTATGTTCCGCCTTTTGTTCACCCTGTAATCACGCCTGTCTGGTGACTGAGTCTCATTTATCTCTGTGTCACAAGTCTATTACCTTATTGTAGATACTTTGTCCATTCCAAATCAAAGCAACATTATAATTTCCTCTTCCCCACAATGTCCTGTCACAAACCAATTCATTGATGTACAGTTTTAGTTAAACTCTGTCCCTTCCTTTTCTGCTTATCTTCAGCCACATTCCCATGCTGTTCCGAGGCTTCACATTTTCTCTTTGGATTTGGAAAGCTCCTTTCATCTGAACTATGTCCCTGCATCCTCTCTGTCAGTTTAAAACCCTGTCCATAAACCTACCGACATGATTGGCCAGGACACTGATCCCACCAGTGTTGATTTTAAATCACTCATGGGATGTGGCTGTCTCTGCCTGGCCAGCATCGCATGCCCACCCTGACCAGCATGAGAGCTGAGTGGCTTCCCAGATCATTACAGTGGGCATTTGAGCGTCAATCCCATTGCCCTGGGTCTGGATTTATATGTAGGCCAGACTGGCAGCCTATAACAGATTTGCTTACTGAAAGGGTATTATTAAGCAGTTAGATGTGTATCCCTGACTCTGGCATTAAATTCGGAAAGGATATCTGGTCGGCGTTAAATTCGGGATGACCAGTCTAGTGAGAGTAACACGAGGTCATTGCCTGGTCTAATGATAGCTCCCTCACCCCTGAGTACTGATCCCAGAGCACCTACTTCCTGACCGTGATTTGATCCTGATCCCTTCCTGCACTCTGGTGATATCGCACAGTCTCTCTCCATGTGGTATCTGTCACTGTGAGGGTCTAATTGAGGCCGGTGACTGCACCTTTTGCAGCTAATCCAGATTCTGAGCCAACAGAATTCTCCACTCCAGGGAGATGAGGCAACACAGACCAGGGATGGAGACTGGGATTTTCCAGATCTCTATTGGACTCAGTGCCATTCTCCATGTGTAACCCTCACTGCATCAGTCTAATTTCCCATTCTGTCTGTTTCTCTATCTCCTGTAGATACTCAGGATGCTCTTGACTCAACAGAATTCCCAATTCCTGTCTCGTCCATCACCACACTGAAGACGGTTGGTCAGCCAGAGAGATGGAGAGTGAGAGCTGGAGCCTTCAGTAAATCCTACAGCGAGGCAATATCACTCACAGTGAACAGAGCAGAGGGTATTTAAGGGATCGAACTTTGGTCCAGAAGACATGACACAGATACAGTATTGAAGGGTAAATACAGAGCATGATGGTCCCAGGCTCAATCCACACCACTTGTTAATTTACATCTCTGCTGTACTGAGCCTTCCTGTGTCAATACAGTAGGTTGACAGTTATCAATCCAGGCCTGTGCTGTCTTAGTGAGGATCAGTTCAGCAGAGGGGAAAGCAGGCCTCCCTCAAGGAGATGGTATTGAAACATGGGATCTTTCTGTTCTATCTTCCCTCCCCACGCTGTCTCTTGTCATGTGATAGAGTCAGACAGCAAGGAAACATGCCTTTCGGTCTAACTTGTTTGTGCCAATGTCTTGAATGCTTGTAATTCCCAGAAGTTTTCCTATTTCTGTAACCTCCCCCCCCCTCCCAAATTCCCACTGTATATTTGAAACCTACTCCGATGCTGACAACTCACCCTGTATGGAAATTGCTCCAATGTCGATAACATGCCCAATCTCAATAATCTCATCCTGCACTCAGTTCAATAATTCCCATTTTTGTAGTTTTGCACAATACTTCCAGTCACTCCGTCTCTGTAAAATCCTCCAGCCTGGACCAAAATACCCACCTGTGTACTTTCCTCAAGCCCCAAGAAAACACGATATCACTGTAACCTTCTGCAGGTCCGAACACACTCCTGCCTCCTGGCCTATAGCACGACACGACCACAGTAACCTTCTCCCAACCCTACCCACCTCCTTACCGATATGAACACCTCCAGACCTTTTTCAAGCCACAGCAGCACGCCACATCACTTTTTGCTCGTCCACTCCCTACAGTCCTCCCAGCACCTCAAACACTTTCCCTTTCTGTAATTCTGCAATTTGGGCAGCACGGTGGCTCAGTGGTGAGCGATGGTGCCTTACAGTGCCAGGGACCCAGGTTCGATTCTAGCGTTAGGTGACTGTCTGTGTGGAGTATGCACCTTCCCGCTGTGTCTGCGTGGGTTTCCTCCAGGTGTTCCAGTTTCCTCCCACATTCCAAAGATGTGCAGTTCAGGTGAATCAGCCATGCTAAATTGTCCATAGTGTCAGGTGCATTGTCGGAGAGGATTACTCTTTGGAGAGTTGGTGTGGACTTGTTGGGCCGAAGTACCTGTTCTCATGCTGTAGGGAATCTAATCTCAACTCTCCATCTGCGTTCCATATTACTGCCCCTAAATATATCCATCTATCCTGTAAGGTTTTGATGTAAGGTTTTGATCCTTTGCAGCATGTTTAACACCTATAGCAGCCGTCAACTCCTCAACGCACCCTGTCCCTGTAACCTCCTCAAATATTACAGCTCACTGTCTTTGTAGTATCTTCCAGTATCTGCAACCCAGTTGATTTCTGTAACCTCCTCCAGAACAGCACTCCACATCTCTTTGTAATTGATGGGAATGCTGTAAACCTGCCTTCACAGTCCTCAGTAACTCTCTGAACTTATGCAGCCCTACAACCCTCAGCATCTCTGGCTCCTCCAATCCCTACACTTCTCCCTGGCTGTGTGAACTGATCCAGCCCCTTCAACCCTCCCTATCTCACTCACTCCTGCAGCTCCAACTCTTGTCCATGTCAGTGTAATTCCTAGCACCAACAATCCTCCTGGTCTCTATACACTCCTGCAGCTCCAACTACCACCCCTACCTGTGTACTCTCCAGTCCCTCCAATCCTCCCTTTCTCTCTAAACTCCTGTAGCTCCAATACCACCCCATCTGTCTTCTCTCCAGTGCCTATAACACTCCTTTTCTCTAAAAACATCTGTAGCTGCAACTACTACTGTGTAATCTCTAGTCCCTATATTCCTCCCGGTCTTTGTAAATCCTTCAGAACTGATAATCCTGTAACTCTACTTGACATCTTTCAGCCCGACAACCACCTGATCTCTAACCATCAACAGTGATCTCAAACCACCGAACTCTGTAACATCCTCCAGTCTCTCCAGCCCAGCTTTTCTCTCTTAGCTTGTCTGTTAACTGTATTCCCCTTCATTTCCGGTTACAGATTCTTGCTCAGTGAAACAATGTCTCAGTACCGAATCTGTCAGAACACAAGAATCTTTGGTGTATCAATAAATTTGCCTCATTTTCTAAATTTTAACGACGGCAAGTTCAACCTCTCCACCTCTTCTCATCAATATCCCTCCATTTTGAAGACCAGCCTGGTGAACCTTCTCTGGGCTGCCTCCAATGCAAGGATATTTTCCCTCCAGATAGGGGACCAAACCTGTTCACAGTATTCTCAGTGCGGGCTGACTGGAGTCCTCTATATTTAGTACAAGCCTTCCCTCATTTTATTCTCCATTCCCTTTGAAATCAATGCCAGCATTCCATTTACCTTCTCTATGTCCTTCTGGCCCTGTATGCTACCTTTCTGAGATTTATACCCCAGGATTCCCACGTTATACCATAGCGTAGCTTTCTGCAGTTGATCTGAAACCAAGAGCTGACAGCAATAATCACAAAAGTGCTGGGATGTATGTTAAACGAGATGCCAGAAATACTAACTGTACACTTAGAAACCTATGGAATAAGCGCAGTCCATAAGTTCATCATGTATAGGGGTAGAATTAGACCATTCAATCCATCAGGTCTATTCCACTATTCGATTGTGTATGAATTGTTTCTCAACCCCACTCTCCCACTCCCTGTTACCCTTGATCTCCTTATTCATCCAGAACCAGCTTATCTCTGGGTAAGATACACTGAATCACTTAGCATCCACAGCCCCATGAGGCAGTGAGTTCCACAGATCCATCACCCTCTGGCTGAATAAATTCCTCCACAACTCTATTCTAAAGGGTCGTCCCTTCACTCTGAAGCTGTGCCCTTGGCCCCTAGTCTCTCTTGATTGTGGAAACATCTTGCCCACGTCCACTCCATCCAGGCTCCTCAGTATTCTATAAGTTTGAATGAGATTCTGCCGCTACCTCTGAAACTTCATCAAGTGCAGACCCAGAGACTTCACCTGCTCCTCATATGACACGAATTCCATCCCTGTGATCTTTCTTGGAAACCCATTTCTCGTACCCCTTCACATCCTTTGTTCAGACTCTCAATGAATAACGTGTTGAGTGTTGTCCCAACACTGACCCCTGCGGAACTCCCCTCATCACCAGTTCCTATGGTGAAAAAGACCCCTTTCTTCACACTCTGCCTTGTGCCAATCAGACAAATCCTCTCTCCATGCTCAGCATGTTGTTCTGAAACGGAAATTTCATTTCACACCCAATGCTGGATTTATTTTTCTGTCTGGCTGTAAACAACAGAGTTTCACCATTACCTTCCCAACTGTAATTCCCTGTAGAAGGTGGTGGGGAGCTGCCTTCCTGACCCACTGCAGTCCTTTGGGTGTAGGGACAGACACAGTGCTGGGAGAATGGAGCGTAGCTTATAGGTCACCTAGGAAATGCTAGTGTTCCCGTGCACCCGGAGCTCCTGTCCTTCCAGGGTATAGTGGTTCCGGGTTTGTGAAGTGCTGTTTAAAGACCCTTCCTGAGTGACCTCAGTGCTACTTGTAGATCTTTTATTCCTTCATTCATTGGTGAACATGAGCTTTGTTGGCTGTGCCAGCATTTATTGTTGAGTTTGAGTTGTCCCTGAGAAGGTGTTGGGGAGCTGCCTTCCTGAGCCACAGCTTTTGTTATCTGTGTCCCCTCCAGCAGGCGCTACAACACTCCTCATGTCTGTAACTGCATCGAGAGAATGCAGCTCTCCCTTTCATATCTGACATCCTCCCTGCCATATAAACCTGACAGTTCCTCACAATATCTCACCTCCCCCATTCCCAGTTATGCTAGAGATCACTAAAATTTCTTTATTCTTGTTTAAACTTCTGATTACCCAAAATGTCTCCCTTTTTAAATTTGTAACTCCTTCAGTTTCTGTTACTCTCCATATAACTGTAATCAATGATAGAACAGGTTCCCTTCCTTAAATCTCGATAATTACAATGGTTGGATGTGTTAAATTGGCACTTTTCTTCCTCCTTATCCATCTCAGGACGTCCAGCTCCTATAATCCCACTATTTGGAATGCTCCCATTCTCTGCACCTCCTCATGTTCTGAGGGTCCTTGAAAACCACCAGTTCCCTCAAGGTTTATATTCCCCACAGTTACTGAAAGTCTTCTCACTCTGTCATATCCAAGTCTGTCACATCCATGTCTCCGTCCAAGTCTCCAGGACCAGACAACACTTGCTGGATGTCACTTTCCTTTTATTGAAGTCTACACATCACCCTAACCAGTTCAGAAAAAGCCCTTTAGACTCGACATAGCTCTGTCATGCTTCAGCCTCAATGCCTTTATTCCTGATGAAGGGCTTTTGCCCGAAACGTTGATTTCGCTGCTCGTTGGATGCTGCCTGAACTGCTGTGCTCTTCCAGCACCACTAATCCTTTAATAGCTCTGTCATGAACAAGCCACAAGGTCTCTGTTTCCTTTGCCTTCTTCAGTGTCTGAAACTCTCACTGCATCTTCCAGTAAACGTCTTTAGTTACTACAGATCTGCCTAGCTCCCCAGATAACCTGTTCCATCCCATATAGCTCGCTCAATCACTGTAACACCCTCTGCTCTGTCTAATCTTCCTCTTTTCCACTGTTTTCCAGGCACAACGGCGATTCTGTAAGGCAGCAGTGCAGAATGGGATGTTATAAATCTCAGCTGAGGATTGAGGCCTACCATTACCTGGGAGTCACAAGGACAGAGAACCTGAGAGATCAGCACAGAGCGGGTGAATATAAATCAGCAGCGAGGATCGAAGCCGACTAGGATTTGGAGTTGGAGAAGCAGCAGAGCAGGAGGCTCGAAATCAGCACTGAGTCACAGAGGGAGTGACCATGTGACGGAGCAACTTGGAGCAGGAGCATGAGGATCACTCACACCTGGGAGTTACAGAGGCAGCAAAGTGGGAGGATAGAAATCAGAACTGAAGATCATGGCCTTATCGTGCCTGGGAGTCACATAGACAGTGACCCTGTGAGGGAACGGAATGGAGGTGGAGCTGGAGGATTACACGTACCTAGGAGTCAGAGAAACGGTGACCCTGTGAGGGAATAGAGTGGAGTTGGACCTGGAGGAGGACATGTACCTGGAAGTCACAGAGACAGTGACCCTGTGAGGAAGCAGAGTGGAGTGGGAGCTGGAGGATTACACGTACCTGGGAGTCAGAGAGATAACTTTCTGCTGCTGGGACCTGCCTGCACCGAGTTTGAATGAAATGAAAGAGCCTTCACATAAAAGGCTGTAAAGTCACTGGCTGATAAATACACTGTTATTAGTGACTGTCAGTTAATTGTTGTAAGTCAGCAAATTTATTTTTTTCAACTTCTGAAATAAGGGTTGAACACAGAAATAAGAGGGACAAGTGAAATTGTGAGTCAATATAATAAATTATCCTCAGTAAGCCACAGTTGAATAAGGGACTTAACCCTATTGCTATTTCCCGAATGTTAACTTCATTCTAAGTAATTAATTAAGTTTTTCCAGACATGTTGTATTTTAAGACATGGTAAGACACACTTGTCAGATGGAAAATGTGTTCTGTTACATTGGGAAGTCATAGCCCCCTGCTCGTGTCCTAGATGGACACTGGGTCAGGGAGCTCAGACAGTGACTAGAGACTCTATGGGAGACCTGTGATGTTGAGAGTTAGGTGGATAGCACACACGCCGAGCAGATCACCCTGCAGACATGACGGTCTGGAAAAAGGAAGGGTCTGGGGAACTAAGCAATCGGAGAGAAACAGTCAGGGAATACAAGAATATCCTAGTGTCTCCCTCCCAATTCAGTTTCCCAGTTTGGAAGCTGATGAAGGTATAGACTGCTCAAGGGAGGGAGTCAGAGCCATGTCTGTGACCCCACAAGCAGCCTAACTGTCCAGGAGGGGAGGGAGAAGGAAGGAGGAGCAATCGTCACAGGGGAGACAGGAAAGTGAAGAAGGTGTGAGCGTCTCTGTAATTCCAGGATAGTGGGGTTAAGAATGTCACGGTAGCTGGAGGATATTCGTCTGGGGGACAGTGAGCAGTCAAAGGTCATGTCCGTGTTGGTTGGAATGACCTGGATCGGAAGGGTGATGTGGTCTGGGAGTCAGAATTTTGGGAGCTTGGTGGATGGTTAGCAAGCTGGTCTGAAAATGCAGCAATCCCTGGAATACTCCCATTTCCATGTCCAAGTGAGAACAGGACTCGGAGTTTTAGGTAGATGAGAGTGTGACTGAAACGATGGTGCAGCAGGACGGGCTTCAGATTCCAGGGACATTGTGACTGGTTCTGGGGAAGGCAGCAACTGTACAAGCTGAATGGGCTAACGTGACGGAGCTGGGACTGATTTTCTTACGGGGTGTTTGGGAGGGATTGAACATAACTTGGTGTGTGGGTAGGATACAAAATGGAATAGTAGAGGAGGCTAACAAGATTCTCAAAATAATGGGCGATGCAGTTGGTATTAATTTACAACAACACGTTTATCAGTGGAAGATGGAGTAAGAAATAAAACCTTAATCTGAGATACTCTGCATAGACATGAATACTCGGAGTGTGGGGAGTTCTAGATGCATTTTGGTGTGTGGAAATCTGATGGACTGATCACCGAGAGCTGGCTCAAGGAATGGCAGGACTGGGTGTTAAATATTGCTGAGTAACAAGGATTCCAAACTGATAGAAGACAAGGGAAAGGATGAAGGTAGAAGTATTGGCTTCGATTAGCATTAGTTAAGGAGAACAAGAGAAAGAGGATCCATCAAAGGACAGAATGAATTTGGCTGGAGCTACAAAACAAGTATACAATTACACTTTCAGGTACAGTCTGTCAGCCACCAACCAAAGAAATGATGGAGAATAAATATGCAGGATCATTTGAGAGCAATGACAATACTACAAATTAGTTATGCTGAGAAACCTAATGTTTCCAGATGCAGACAGAGA
This sequence comes from Chiloscyllium punctatum, assembly GCF_047496795.1. Lineage (NCBI taxonomy): Eukaryota > Metazoa > Chordata > Chondrichthyes > Orectolobiformes > Hemiscylliidae > Chiloscyllium > Chiloscyllium punctatum. The sequence continues at coordinate 23,327,069 of NC_092769.1, read as the reverse complement.
TACTGGTGGTGAAGGTTCACGAGGGACACGTGTTCCTGGATTAGATAGAGGAGAGCTCACTGCAGGAGTATGTATCCAACCCTAGAGAGCATGTCCTATTGGATCTGGTCCTTGGGAAAGAGGTGGGGCAAGTGGATCCAGTGTCAGTAGGGGATGGTTTTGGGGCGCAGCGATCATTTTATTGTAAAGTTCAGGATGATGGTAGAGAATGATATACAATAATTGAGAGAGAGAAACAATTAGTTGACTGACAGCAGCCTTCAGTGGGGCAAGAATGAAGCTGGGAAATTTTCAACAAGACCAGTGAAATGGTAGCTTTAAATAGTGTGAACCAGATCAGATGGAGATGGGGCTGTAGTGTGACCACGACAGACCTGGATAATCAAATCTTTTCCCCATTTCTACAGGAAGGATAAACAGGCCAACACAGTGAAGTAGCATTTTGTATAAAGGATGGGATCAGTATAATTGTGATGCTCATCAATTTACGCACTGCTACTCCCTGCCCTTACCCCTCATCGCTGTGTATTGATCCTATCAGATATTGGTAACATTTGAAAACTTCAGAAAATAGCACAGTATAGAGGAGATGACTCTGCCTACTGTCTGCATTGGACAAGATGTAACGTTGTTTTTTAAAGCCCTAGTTCTCTCTCCCCGGAAAGTGTAGGGCTTTAGGTGCCGATCCCGGCACTTTTTAAAAATGGTTTGAAAGTTTCTGCCTCTACTCCACTTCCAAGCGTGACTCCCAGATCCCAACCCTAAACTGCGTGAAATATCTTTCCTCATCACTTCTCTAATATTTCAACCAATTACATTAAATATTTGCCACTGGTAACTGAGGTCTCCAATTGGAACAAAGTATTCTCTCCCTTTCTACCCAGGCTCCTGACAATATGTGCACCCCAATCAAATCTCCTCTCAGTATCCTCCGTTCCAATCTTTCCCCATAACTACACTTCCACTGTCATAGGGTGAAGAATCTCCTCTGTACTCTCTCCAGGCCAATTCCATCCTTCCATGTGATGGAGTGACCAGAACTGCACACAGTCCCCAAGCCGCGACTGAACTCATTCTTTATACAGTTCCAGCATAAGCTTCCTGCTCTGAAATTCTGCCCTTTGGCTGACAGAGGAAATAATGCCATTTGCTACATTAACGAGATTATTGATGTTTCCAGCTACCTTCATTTACCTGCCCACACTGACCATATTCTCATTTATTGTCCATTCCTCCCTGTTGTTGATGTCCCCAAATGTCTTGACTTGCACTTCTCTGGGTTGTTTGCTCCATTCACCTGGACCCCATAGTTTCTGTTTTTAAGCAGTCTGCCATGGGATCTCTTGTCAAATCCGAGTAATTCACATGCAGTTACAAGTTACTGCCTCAAACCGACAGTCAGATTAATTACACGCGATCTTCCTTGAACAAATCGTGACTGACTGTCCTGGAGTCTCTGGGACATCCTCAGTGACCGTTTATCACTGTCTCAGAATTCCAGCCTCGACCTATTCAGTCATTCCCGTGCTTCACATTAAACAAAGTTGCGGTATTAGCTGTTCTCCAGGCCTCCGGCACCATCCCTGCATCCAGTGAGGATTGGAGATTTTTCCCCGGCTCCTTTGAACTGTCTGGAACATTGTATTACCCTGTTTTAAGGATTTGAATCTCCTGTATAATTCTCCGCTCCAAGTTTGTTGCTCCCAATAGTTCATCCCTATTTTGATTCAGACAGACAGAGGCCTAACCCATCTTACGATTTGGTCAAATCTCATTTTATTCGGGTTTCATGGAGGGTTTCTCTCCACCAGGTGAATTGCATTTTCTCATGATACCATCTCCAATCTGTCTCATTAACTACTCTCCCTGCCCGCGTGGTCTTCCTCTCATCTGACATTAACACGATAATTTTCCCCTTTGTCATAACAACTGCCCTCTGCCTGGATATCCCAGAATGCACCGGCCTCCCTGTTTCCAGGAGCCATCTTTAAAAAGTCATTTTACTCTTGGATTGTGAATCTAAATCTGGCCTGGACATGGCAGAGGGGGTAAACCTGGGGCCCCACTTTGTGCCCCAGCCCCTGGTCCTGGTGTATGACATGGTGCATGAGAGTGTCATTATCTTCCTCCAGGGCTGGCAGGGGAAGCTATGACACCAGACCCTTCCAGCTTGGTCTGAGGCTGACCCCTGGGTCAGTGTGGTGCTAGCCTTCTGGGTGAATGCTCAGCAGTGTAGGAAGGCGGTCAGTGATCTTCTCCATACCACCAGGTAAGTGGCACCATCTGCACTTTAGTGACCTCTCCCTCACTCGATGTCTGTTACTGCACCCACCTCGCAACAAGGCTCATGTTCTACCACCCTCAGTTAATGCAGCACCTTCTCTCTGTCTCTATGTAATCTCTTCTCTGCCCCTCTGCCCAACTCTGCCTGGTGTCTATGCTGCCCACTCACTCATGCAGCACACCTCGACAACTTTCCCCCAGCTGTCCATCCCTTGTGTGTGTGTTTTTCCATCCCTCGCTGTGTGTGCGCGTCTCTCCCTTGCTCTGTGTTGTATGTGTGTGTGTGTGTGTGTGTGTGCACGCACGTCCCTCATTCACTTTGCGTGTGTGTCCCCGTCCCTCGCAGTGTGTGTGTGTCCCTCCCTCGCCGTGTGTCTGTGTGTATCCCCCTCACTGTGTGTGAGCGTGTCGCTCCCTCGCTGTGTGTGTGTGTGTGTGTGTGTGTGTGAGTGTGTCTCCCACGCTGTGTGCGTCCATGCTCCCTCCCTCGCTGCGTGTTTCAGCGTGTCCCTCCCTCGCTCTGTGTGTGTCCCTCCCTCACTGTGTGTATCCCTCGCTCTCTGTGTATGTGCGCGTGCATGTCCTTCCCTCACTGTGTGTGCATGTCCTTCCCTCGCTGCGTCTGTGTGTGTGTGTGTGTGTGTGTGTGTGTCTCCTTCTTGAAAATTCTCACATTGCGGAAGGAACCATCCCACACTAGGGCACAAAGAGCGAAGAGAGATATGGGGCAGCCTAACATTCATCTCCTCACCCCCTCACAGGAAAGGACCCTGACCCTAACAACCACGAGAGGCTGATTGACCGTGTCCAAGCTCCTGGACTGGGATATGAGACTCCCCTTGACTCACTGTGCTGGGCACCGTGACTGACTGTGGACAATGATATCAAGTTTCCTGGGCTTGTGTCTCTGCTAAACGCCAAGACAATACAACAGACAGGTGAGCCTGGTATCTCTAGCTGAGGGGAAACTCTGCTAAAGACAGAGTAAGGCAAGGCTATAATTCTGTGAGCGTTTAAGTTAGGTCAAAGTGAGTGTGTACAAGTACGGAGTGAGCAGCCCAGAGAGACAGCCCATGAGCTGGGTTTGTGCCCCTGAGCATAGGGTCCTTGCAGCAGCATTGAGTGTGTACAAGTACGGAGTGAGCAGCCCAGAGGGACCGTCCATGAGCTGGGTGTGTGTCCCTGAGCACAGTGTCCTTGCAGCAGCATTGCAATGAGAGTTGTCAGTGCACCCTGAGCTGCAGCATTGAAGTACAGAAGCGTACTGTCAGTGGGTCAGAGATGTGCTGGGATGGCATGGTGAGGCTGGCATGTGACATGTGATGGGTGGCACGGTGGCACAGTGGTTAGCACTGCTGCCTCACAGCTCCAGAGACCCGGGTTCAATTCCCGCCTCAGGCAACTCTCTGTGTGGAGTTTGCACATTCTCCCCGTGTCTGCGTGGGTTTCCTCCGGGTGCTCCGGTTTCCTCCCACAATCCAAAAATGTGCAGGTTAGGTTAATTGGCTATGCTAAATTGCCCGTAGTGTTAGGTGAAGGGGTAAACGTAGGAGTATGGGTCTTGGCGGTATACGCTTCGGCGGATCGGTGTGGACTTGTTGGGCCGAAGGGCCTGTTTCCACACTGTAAGTAATCTAATCTAATCTAATCTAATCTAATTTAATTGGTGGGTGTGGACTACATGCAGCATCTGTCAGTGCAGTGTCCCCTGAGACGTTGGTCTCCAAGAGAGAAGGCTGCAGGAGCGAGGGGCAAGATGGAGTCACCAGGTACCAGCTCTAACATTCATGTCAAATTCTCAATATTGAGTTTGCCCACAGTGGGAATGGATATGAAGCTGCAAGTCGATGAGGGGAGGGATCCACAATAATATGGCTGTTGGTAATCAGTAATCATTCAGTGAGCATCTTGCCACTCCCGGGCTCAAATCTTGTCTAAAAGAACAGTACGGTACAGGAAAAGGTCCTTCAGCCCAGCAAGCCCACACTGACACATGATGCCCTTCGAAAGTTAAAACAAAAGTTTTTACTCCGATACTTTCTATGTCATTCTATTCCCTACTTACTCATACTTGTGTCAAGATCCCTCTGAAACCTTGCTATATTGGCTTCTTCTCCTCTATCAGTGCATTTAAGGCACTTTCACATTCTGTCTGGAACAGCAAAAAAACCTTACCTATCACATCTCCTGAACTTTCCCCCTTTTACCTAAAATCTACGGTCCTGTGTAATTGATATTTCTACTCTGGGAAAAAGCCTCTAACTGTCCTTCTATTTATGCCTCTGATAATTTTGTAAATATCTATCAGGGAGCCCCATAGTCAATGATGCCCAGGTGCACACAAACAATGTTTGTTCAATTTCTCCTTCTGGCTAATACCCTCCAAACCAGACAACATCCTGGTAAAACTTTTCCGTACCCTCTCCAACACTTCCACATCGTGTGGCAACCAGTACTGTACACGATATTCTAAATGTACCACGAACTAAGTTTCTCTACAGCTGCAATATGACCTGTTAATTTTCATACTGCATGCTCCGATACCTGTCTGCAAGTTTGCCATCAGTCTTCTTGATCACCCTCTCGACCCGTGTTACCACTTTCAGGGAACTGTGGAGCTGTACACCAAGATCCTTTCGGATGTTGAAGCGGCCAGTAGTTTTTCTATCCACTGTATACTGCTCTCCTGCATTAGACCTTCCAAAATGAATCATGTCACAACTGTCCAGATAAAGTTACATCTGTGTTTTCTCTGTCCAAGTCAGCAGCTGACCTATATCCTGCTGTATTCTCTGGCAATCATCCTCACAATCTGCAACTCCGCCACTCTATCTACAGATCTCCAATCACAAAAACACTGTTCCACCACTACTTTGTCTTCTATGGCCAAACAGGTCTCTATCCATCTTCCTAACTGACCGCTGATCCCACTTCTCTTCACCTCCTGTATGAGCATGCCATAAGAGACCATATCAAAGGCCTTGCCAACGTCCAAACGGCCAGCTTCCGGCCCCGCGCCCTCATCAATCAATTTTGTCACTTCCTCAAAACATTCAATCAAGTTTGTGAGACATGATCCTCCCCACGCAACTGTGTTGCCTGTTGCGAGTAAGTCCATACTAGAGTACGTTTGGAGCTGCACTCATTCAGACAAGTGATTATTCAATCATATTCCTGACATGAACCGTCGAGAATAGATTAGATTCCTTACAGAGTGGCAACAGGCTCTTCGGCCTAACCAGTCCACATCACTCCTCCGAAGAGTAACGCACCCATACCCGTTTCCCTCTGACTAAGACACTTAACAATTGAGTATGGCCAATTCACATGGATCCTGCACATCTTTGGATTGTGGGAGGAAACCCATGCAGACACGGGGTGAATGGGCAAACTCCACACAGTTATCTCCCAAGGCCGCAATTGAACCCAGGACCTTGGCGCTGTGAGTAGCAGTACTAAACACTGAGCCACCACGCCGCTCTTGATTGCGCTTGTAAAGTGGAAAGTATGTTGGGCCGAGCCTGTTACTGTACAGTGGGAGGTATGTCGGGGCGTCATGGTTACTGTACAGAGGGAGGTATGTCGGGCCGTGATGGTTACTGTACAGTGGGACGTATGTCGGGGTGTGATGGTTACTGTACAGTGGGAGGTACGTCGGGCTGTGAAGGTTACTGTACAGTGGGAGGTATGTCGGGATGTGATGGTTACTGTACAGTGGGACGTATGTCGGGTTGTGATGGTTTCTGTACAGTGGGAGGTATGTCGGGCTGTGATGGTTTCTGTACAGTGGGGGGTATGTCGGTCTGTGATGGTTACTGTAAATTGGGAGGTATGTCGGGGTGTGGTGGTTACTGTACAGTCGGAGGTATGTCGGGCTGTGATGGTTACTGTACAATGGGAGGTATGTCGGGTCGTGATGGTTACTGTACAGTGGGAGGTATGTCGAAGTGTGATGGTTACTGTAAAGTGGGAGGTATGTCGGGGTGTGGTGGTTACTGTACAGTGGGGGGTATGTCTGACCGTGATGGTTACTGTACAGTCGGAGGTATGTCGGGCCGTGATGGTTACTGTACAGTGGGAGGTATGTCGGATTGTGATGGTTACTGTACAATGGGAGGTATGTCGGATTGTGATGGTTACTGTACAGTGGGAGGTATGTCGGGGTGTGATGGTTACTGTACAGTGGGAGGTATGTCGGATTGTGATGGTTACTGTACAATGGGAGGTATGTCGGGTCGTGATGGTTACTGTACAGTGGGAGGTATGTCGGAGTGTGATGGTTACTGTAAAGTGGGGGGTATGTCGGGGTGTGATGGTTACTGTACAGTGGGAGGTATGTCGGGGTGTGATGGTTACTGTACAGTGGGAGGTATGTCGGGCTGTGATGGTTACTGTACAGTGGGAGGTATGTCGGGTTGTGATGGTTACTGTACAGTGGGAGGTATGTCGGGGTGTGATGGTTTCTGTACAGTGGGAGGTATGTCGGGGTGGGATGGTTACTGTACAGTGGGGGGTATGTCTGACCGTGATGGTTACTGTACAGTGGGGGGTATGTCTGACCGTGATGGTTACTGTACAGTGGGGGGTATGTCTGACCGTGATGGTTACTGTACAGTCGGAGGTATGTCGGGGTGTGATGGTTACTGTACAGTGGGAGGTATGTCGGGGCGTGATGGTTACTGTACAGTGGGAGGTATGTCGGAGTGTGATGGTTACTGTACAGTGGGAGGTATGTCCGTCCGTGATGGTTACTGTACAGTGGGAGGTATGTCGGGGTGTGATGGTTACTGTACAGTGGGAGGTATGTCGGGCTGTGATGGTTACTGTACAGTGGGAGGTATGTCGGGCCGTGATGGTTACTGTACAGTGGGAGGTATGTCGGGCTGTGATGGTTACTGTACAGTGGGAGGTATGTCGGGCCGTGATGGTTACTGTACAGTGGGAGGTATGTCGGGCTGTGATGGTTACTGTACAGTGGGAGGTATGTCCGTCCGTGATGGTTACTGTACAGTGGGAGGTATGTCGGGGTGTGATGGTTACTGTACAATGGGAGGTATGTCGGGGTGTTGTGGTTACTGTACAGTGGGACGTATGTCGGGTTGTGATGGTTTCTGTACAGTGGGAGGTATGTCGGGCCGTGATGGTTACTGTACAGTGGGAGGTATGTCGGGCTGTGATGGTTACTGTCCAGTGGGAGGTATGTCGGGTTGTGATGGTTTCTGTACAGTGGGGGGTATGTCGGTCTGTGATAGTTACTGTACAATGGGAGGTATGTCGGGGTGTGGTGGTTACTGTACAGTCGGAGGTATGTCGGGCCGTGATGGTTACTGTACAGTGGGAGGTATGTCGGAGTGTGATGGTTACTGTAAAGTGGGAGGTATGTCGGGCCGTGATGGTTACTGTACAGTGGGAGGTATGTCGGAGTGTGATGGTTACTGTACATTGGGAGGTATGTAGGTCTGTGATGGTTACTGTACAGTGGGAGGTATGTCGGGCCGTGATGGTTACTGTACAGTGGGAGGTATGTCAGGGTGTGATGGTTACTGTACAGTGGGAGGTATGTCGGGGTGTGATGGTTACTGTACAGTGGGAGGTATGTCGGGGTGTGATGGTTACTGTACAGTGGGACGTATGTCGGGGTGGGATGGTTACTGTACAGTGGGAGGTATGTCGGGGTGTGATGGTTACTGTACAGTGGGAGGTATGTCGGGGTGTGAAGGTTACTGTACAGTGGGACGTATGTCAGGGTGTGATGGTTACTGTACAGTGGGAGGTATGTCGGGCCGTGATGGTTACTGTACAGTGGGAGGTATGTCGGGCCGTGATGGTTACTGTACAGTGGGAGGTATGTCGGGCCGTGATGGTTACTGTACAGTGGGAGGTATGTCGGGCTGTGATGGTTACTGTACAATGGGAGGTATGTCTGGTCGTGATGGTTACTGTACAGTGGGAGGTATGTCGGGGTGTGATGGTTACTGTACAGTGGGGGGTATGTCGGACCGTGATGGTTACTGTACAGTGGGAGGTATGTCGGGGTGTGGTGGTTACTGTACAGTGGGAGGTATGTCGGGGTGTGATGGTTACTTTACAGTGGGGTGTATGTCGGACCGTGATGGTTACTGTACAATGGGAGGTATGTCTGGTCGTGATGGTTACTGTACAGTGGGAGGTATGTCGGGGTGTGATGGTTACTGTACATTGGGGGGTATGTCGGGGTGTGATGGTTACTGTACAGTGGGAGGTATGTCGGGGTGTAATGGTTACTGTATAGTGGGAGGAATGTCAGGGTGTGATGGTTACTGTATAGTGGGAGGAATGTTGGACCGTGATGGTTACTGTACAGTGGGAGGTATGTCTGGCCGTGATGGTTACTGTACAGTGGGAGGTATGTCTGGCCGTGATGGTTACTGTACAGTGGGCGGTATTTGGGGCTGTGATTGTTACTGTACAGTGGGTGGTATGTCGGGCTGTGATGGTTCCTGTACAGTGGGAAGTTTGTCGAGCTGTGATGGTTATTGTACAGTGGGGTTTATGTTGGGCTGTGAGGTTGCAGACTGTATGAGTTGTACAGAGTATGATTCTGATCCTGACTGTGGCCCACTGCACCTCATGGATTCGTCATCATTAATTTCTCAATCTGTTTAAAGCCCAGGGGGCTACATATCATGGTGAGGGGAGTCTGTAAAATGTGAAGGTAGCCCCTGTTCCCCATAAGGGCTGTGCAGTGACCATTCTTACCGATATATGAGATGGAGAGGTGTATCTGCAGCAGGCAATTCGGTGATGATATGGTCAATTATATGTTTCCCTTTTATTGATTCCGCCATAACCTGCCGCAGTGCAGTCCAGCAGCCACAGGATGCAGCATCAATGCTGGGCACGATACTGACTATATGCCACGGAGCTGCCCCCCACTGCCTGGCTCTGTCCTGTCAGTGTGACATACCCTAACAGAGAGGGTGGTGATGTAGCCTGGTTTTTCTCCTATTCACAGACTCCTGCTTTACAGATAATATCTGACTATTGCTGATTAGTCTGTGGGATATATGCAACAGGTCACTTTTACATTTTGTATAATGAAGAGTTAATATCACTTTGTTTCTTTCATCTTTTAAATTAAACCAAACATCATTTTTTTATTTGATAACCATTGCAGTGAACAATAATTTAATTACCAGAGCACACAGCTAACTATTACACAATTCAGTGACTGTAGTAAACAGCCGATTCATATTCAGATCAGTGAACACACCATCTCGCAGGCAGCAAAGCTGTTGGAAATGACTTTGCAGAAAAGCCTGAATTCAGACATCGTGTTCCTGGCCCGCACCATGACCTCCAAAACACTGACCATCTCCAAAATCTGTCCAGTTAGTTTCCAAACTGGAGCTGGGCAGTTACTGACATAATCCCTCACAATAGACTAGTTAGTGACATACCTGAACAACGGAGAGATGTGAGTGGGGAAAACTGGTCAATGGACTAGCACATGGCACTGATCCAGACACAGTTCAACATTTGTAACAATGACCTGTAAACAGCCATGTCCTGCAAGTATATCTCTTCTGGTATGGCACCTAAACTCTAATTTTGCACCTTGGACCTGATCCTGAATGAAGGTGTTATAAAGGTGATGGGCTCCTGCAGCACATGGCATCTTACACTGGATGTGGTTTATGAGGGATTCAATGTATGTTAGCCCCACAATGTCAGTATCTAAACAGAATTGTGCAGCTCCATTGATGGTCAGCATCATCCCAGCCCAATGATCTTGTGTGTGAATTCAGTTGGAAATCTCTGTGTAAATGTTTGCAGCATTGTTCTAACCGTTAACAGCAAAATGTCTTTATTGAAGTTTCGATAGCCTTTCATAACACCAATTTATAGATTGTCCAATAAGCACAAAAGTCCTTGTACTTAATAATAATTTGGTCTTGGGTGTGGGAATGAGATTTATCATTTCAATGCTCCTTACTGAGTTGTGCACTGTTTTCAACATAATGTTGTTATGAAAGTGAACGGAATAAATGGGTAGATTTTAGATTCGATTACATTCCCACAATGTAATGTAATGTAATTTAAAATCCACTCATTTATTTCGTTCACTTTTATAACAACATTATGATGAAAACAGTGCACAACTCACAGTAGGGAGCATTGAAATTATAAATCTCATTCCCACACCCAAGACCATATTATTATTCAGGGAATAGGGATAACCCCGGGAATTACAGGCCAGTTAGTCTTACTTCTGTGGTCGGCAAAGTAATGGAAAGGGTACTGAGGGATAGGATTTACGAGTATCTGGAAAGACACTGCTTGATTAGGGACAGCCAGCACGGATTTGTGAAGGGTAGGTCTTGCCTTACAAGTCTTATTGATTTCTTCGAGGAGGTGACCAAGCATGTGGATGAGGGTAGAGCAGTGGATGTAGTGTACATGGATTTTAGTAAGGCATTTGATAAGGTTCCCCATGGTAGGGTCATGCGGAAAGTCAGGAGGCATGGGATAGAGGGAAATTTGGCCAACTGGATAGAAAATTGGCTAACCGGTCGAAGGCAGAGAGTGGTGGTAGATGGTAAATAGTCAGCTTGGATCCCAGTTACAAGTGGAGTTACGCAGGGTTCAGTTCTGGGTCCTCTGCTGTTTGTAATTTTTATTAATGACTTAGATGAGGGAGTCGAAGGGTGGGTCAGTAAATTTGCAGATGATACGAAGATAGGTGGAGTTGTGGACAGTGAGGAGGGCATTTGTCATTTGCAAAGGGACTTAGATAGGATGCAGAGCTGGGCTGAGGAGTGGCAGATGGAGTTCAACCCTGCCAAGTGTGAGGTTGTCCATTTCGGAAAAACAAATAAGAATGCGGAATACAGGGTTAATGGTAGGGTTCTTAGTCAGGTGGAGGAACAGAGGGATCTTGGGGTCTATGTACATAGATCTTTGAAGGTTGCCACTCAGGTGGATAGAATTGTAAGAAGGCCTATGGAGTATTATCGTTCATTAGCAGAGGGATTGAATTCAAGAGTCGTGAAGTGATGTTGCAGCTGTACAGGACTTTGGTTAGGCCACAGTTGGAGTACTGTGTGCAGTTCTGGTCGCCTCACTTTAGGAAAGACGTGGAAGCTTTGGAGAGGGTGCAGAGAAGATTTACCAGGATGTTGCCTGGAATGGTGAATAGGTCGTACGAGGATAGGCTGAGAGTTCTCGGCCTTTTCTCGTTGGAACGGCGAAGGATGAGGGGTGACTTGATAGAGATTTATAAGATGATCAGAGGAATCGATAGAGTAGACAGTCAGAAACTTTTTCCCAGGGTACAACAGAGTGTTACAAGGGGACATAAATTTAAGGTGAAGGGTGGAAGGTATAGGGGAGATGTCAAGGGTGGGTTTTTTTTACCCAGAGAGTGGTGGGGGCATGGAATGCGCTGCCCGTGGGAGTGGTAGAGTCAGAATCATTGGCGACCTTTCAGCGGCATTTGGATAGGTACATGGATGGATGCTTAATCTAGGTTAGAAGTTCGGCACAACATCGTGGGCCGAAGGGCCTGTTCTGTGCTGTATTGTTCTATGTCTATGTTCTCAACAAGGACTTTGAAGATATACAATTATTTTCTCTAATATTAATATTTTGAACTAATAGTCGACCCTCTTGCTCCTGAGATGCTGCCTGAATGGCTATGCTTTTTTCAGAACCACATTTTTTGACTCTGATCTCCAGCATCTGCAGTCCTCACTTTCCCCTGCTAATATTCACTCATAATCATTTTCGTGGCAACAATATCACTGTGGGATTAAACATGTCAGTCAGATTTAAGTATGTTTTCATGCCTCTGTCTGTCTCAGAGCTCAGTAATGTGTGATATGACTGTCAGTGTCTGTGTGATGCTCGGTATGTAGGCCATGCCTCTGACAGACTGTCCGATTGTTTCAAACAGCATATTCCTTCAGCTGTTTACATCAAATAGGTTACTGCCTGGATCCAACCAGCCAGAGCTCACAAAACCCAAAGTACAGTGTCCAGAATTGGGCAGGACTGGACAATATTTTTCATGCTAATTTATTCATGGAATATGATAAGGCCAGTGTTTATTGGCTGTCCCTTGTTGCCCTTGAGAAGGTGGGGGTGAGCTGTCACATTGACCGGTTCCGCAGCCCATGTGCTGTAGGTAGACTTACAATACCATTAGGGAGGAAGTTGAAACAGTGACACTGAAAGAACGGCAACATGCTTCCCAATCAGCTCGGTAAATGGCTTGGGTTGGAACGCGAACATGGTAGTCCCATGTATCTGCTTCCCTTGTCCTTCTTGATGGTCGGGGGTTCAGAGGTACGTTGTAAGGAGCCTTGGCAAATTTCTGTAGAGCACCGTGTAGATGGCAGACATTACTGCTTCTGAGTGTCAGTGGATGAGGGGTGAAGCTGCACTCACACAGGCAAATGGAGGCATTTTATCACGCACACATTAAACATGAGTCTTTTTGATAGGAGACAGGCTTTCCGAAATTTTGAGGTGAGTCATTCCTGTAGGATTTCTTGCCCCTGACATATTCTTGTAGCCAATGAATTAATATGTGTCAAAGTTTGGCACTGGAAAAGCACAACAGGTCATTCTGCACCTGAGGTACAGGAGAGTCGACGTTTTAGCATAAGCCCTTCACAGGACTGGGTACTGAAATTATATGGCCTGTCCAATTCTGGTTAACGGTAATCCCCGGGATATTGCTGTGTGGGTGTTCAGTGATGGTGGTGGCATTGAACATTAAATGATATGGTACACTTTTCTATTGTCAGAGGTAATCGTTGTCTGGCATGTGTGTAATGGGAATGGTACTTGTCATTGTTAAGCACACACCTGCAGAGTTCCAGGATTTGTTGCATTTGGACAAGGACTGCTCCAGTATCTGAGTAAATCAGGAATGGTGTTGAACATTGTCCAATGTTTGGAAGACATCCCCACTTATGACTTTACTTGAGTAGGGGGTGGTCATTTATGCAGCAGCTGAAAATTATTGGGCCGAGGGCAGAGAGAACTCTTACAGCTCACTGATGCTGTCCCTATCTCTGAGCTAGGAAGCTTGCTTCTATTTCCACCTGCTCCAAAGGTGTCTAACAACATATCTGGACAGAATAACGTTGCAATATCTTCCCCAAGGAGCTGAGCGAGGACTTGGTTAGCTCAATCAGTTGGACGGCTAGTTTGTAATGCAGATTAATGCCAACAGTGTGGGTTCAGTTCCTACACTGAATGAGGTGCCTGAAAAGGGCTGTCTTACACAGCCTCCCCCTTGCTTGAGACATGATGACTGTTCAGTTAAACTGCTGCTCGTCGCACCTATCTAACAAGAGAACAATCCGATCATCCTGTTGGTGTATGGTGCCCTGCCTAGTCTACAGGTTTACTCGGAAACCCCTCCCCAGGGGACATGCGGCGGAGCTGAGATGGCTGCTCCCCACCAACCCCAGCCACCTTCCTCCGTACCAGGTCTAATCGCCAGTGCAGACGATTCCTATTTGCTCCAATTTTGCTGTTAATCCTGGATATGACACTTGGTCAAATGCAGTTATGATGATGTTAAGTGCAGTCACTGTCACCTCAACTCGACAATTCAACTGTGTGTTCTCTTGTTGTACATCGTTAAACCAAGGCTTCAATGTGCCCAAGGGATGAGAGCCAAAACTGAGCTTCAGCGAGCAGGTTGGTGTTGAGGCAGTGCTGCTTGATCCCACTGTGGATGACATCTTCCATCACTTTATTAATGTTGGGAACTAGAGCAATGGGGCAGTCATTGATTGTCTGATGTTTTGTCTGTGTGTGTACAGGACACACCCTGATAGTTTCCAACATTGTCAGGTAGGTGCTGTATCCCAGCAGGAAAAGCTTGAATGGAATGTTCTCCGGGCCCACAGCCTTTGCATTCCCCATGCCTTCAGCCCTTTGGAGTTACCACACACAGTGAATAGACTTAGCTGATGACTGCCATCTGGAGAAGACTAACATAGATCATCCCATCGACACTTTGGTCTGAACATTTTTGTGAATATTTCAGCCTTATCTTTTCTATTGTTGTACTGTCCCTTTCATCGTTGAGGAGGGTGATATTTGTGGATCCTACTCTTTCAGTGAGTTGTTTGATTGACCACACAATTCACCCTGATTGCATGTGTCAGGATTGCAGAGATTAGGTATGATTTGTTGGTTAGATCTGTCTGTTACTGGCTGTTTATGCCATTTGGTAAGTAAGTGGTCCTGTTTGGTAACGTCACTACATTGTGAGGTATACCTGGTGCTGCTCTTGTCCGGTCCCCCTGTGTTCCTCATTGAACAAGGGTTTAACCCCTGGCCTGATGGTCAGGATAAAGTGGAGCATATGCCAGGCAGTGACAGCGCAAATTGTGCTAGAGTACAAGTTTGCTGCTGTTGGTAATGACCAGAATCACCTCACACAGGCCAGTGCTGTGTTCTAGGTTTCTTTGAAATCTTTACTATTTAACACGGTGATAGTATTCCTCACATGTGCGCTCATGCATGTGTGTACACACACACTATTGACAATGTAAAAGTGGGACTTTCTCTGTAGAAATACTGTATGCCCTGTCACCATTCCCAATATGGTCCTCGATCAATGTGTCTGCAGCCGGTAGTTTGATACGGATGAGGTTAAATATGTTTCTGCCTGTCAGTCGGTCCCTCCCGATTCGGTGCAGCCCCAGTCCAGCAGCTATGTCCTTTTGTACCCAACCATCTCGATCAGCAATGCTGCTGCTGAGCCCCTCTTGGTGGTGGGGTTTGAAATGGCCCACCCAGTATACATTCCCCAGCTCATTCACTCTGTCAGTGCGTCCTCCAAGTGTTGTTCAATGTAGAGGGACACTGATCCACCAGCTCAGATAGTGGAGTCATCAGGAGGTTTCCATTTCAGTGTTTGATCTGATACCATGAGGTTTCATTATGTCACATTGTTGCTTGAGGAGTCTGTTGAATGCCTCTCCCACATCTCGCCCTATTCTCCAGACATTAGGAAGGAGGGATTTCCAGTGTCTGCAGTGCTTTTAACTTTTGTCACTATCAATCGAATGGCCTCTTCTGTACTGTATGACACTCACTCTATGACTCTTGTGATTGGACAGTCCAGGTCTCACTCCTTCAGTTCCTCCAAGTGCCTTGTCTATTCCACAGATTTCTACAATGTTTTCTCTATTAAGACATTGCATCATTCCGTTTTTAAACTAACTACGTGTATCTCTGTATCTTTCCCTGTCATCTCCTCCAGCCGCTAGATCCGTTTGTATCTCTGTAACCCTCCGTATCTCCACAATCTTTATCTCATACTCCAGCCCCACCTCTCACTGTAAATTCCGTCAGTCCCTGCACCACTCCCTATCTCTCTAATATCCAGCTGCTACACCTCTCCCCATATCCTGCGAATGAATCATAAAATATCTCAATAACATGTTCTAGCATGCACAGGCCACGCTATCTCTCGACCACCTCCAGCCTTGCTTTCGCACCTCTGTAACATCTCCAGCCTTGCTTTTTTCTCTCTGTAACATCTCCCACCTTGCTTTCCTATCGTTGTAACATCTCCAGCCTTGCTTTCCTCTCTATCTATAACGTCTCCACCCTTGCTTTCCCATATCTGTAACATCTCCAGCCTTGCTTTCCTCTCTCTGTAACATCTTCAGCATTGCTTTCCTCTCTCTGTAACATCTCCTGCCTTGCTTTCCTATCGCTGTAACATCTCCAGCCTTGCTTTCCTCTCTCTGTAACATCTCCAACATTGTTTTCCTCTCTCTCTGTGACATCTCCAGCCTTACTTTCCTCTCTATCTATAACGTCTCCACCCTTGCTTTCCTATCTCTGTAAAATCTCCAGCCTTGCTGTCCTCTCTCTTTAACACGTCCTGCCTTGTTTTCCTCTCTCTGTAACATCTCCAGCCTTCGCTCTGTATCATCTCCAATATTGTTTTCCTATCTCCCTGTAACATCTCTGGCCTTGCTATCCTCTGTCTCTGTAACATCACCAGCCTTGCTTTCCGATTCTCTGTAATATCTCCAGTCTTACTTTCCTCTCTCCCTGTAACATCTCAAACATTGCTTTCCTCTCTCCCTGTAACATCTCCAGCTTTGCTTTCCTATCTCTCTGTAACACCTCCTGCCTTGTTTTCCTCTCTCTGTAGCATCTCCAGCCTTGCATTCCTCTCTCGCTGTAACATCTCCAGCTTTGCTTTCCTATCTCTGTAACATCTCCAGCCTGGTTTCCTTCAGACCTCAGTGAATTGGTTTTATACACACTTCAGTGAATTGGTTATATATTTGCTCCTGCATTTTCATCTTTCTGGGGCTCTATAAAATATCCCCAGCAGTGTGCCTGTCATCGTTTGGACCCTCACCTCGACCCATAAAACCTCATTTGAAGATACGTCCAAGATATCGGTCCTTCTTACTGCAGTAACTGCTCTTTAATTAATAATGCAACACCGCTTCCTCTTTACCACCCTCTCCTGTCATGCCTATAGTTCCAGTCCAACAGAATACTGAGTTGTTAGCCCTGACCTCCCTCAAACACGTCTCTGTGTTGGCAAAAATATTCCACCTCTACATGTCGACTCATGTCATTGTCACAACAGTCTGTCTGATAATACTCCCAGCATTAATGTAAGCTGGAATATAACACCTGGAATACTCTGTGCCCCGGAGTTCCCTCAATCATTCACTATTTGTTATCAGGCTGCCCAAACCATGAAACAAAATTGTAACTCTGGGACTGAATCAATATTTGTTGAATTGTAATTTCTTTTTTAAAAAAGAATGTATTCATCAAGTGCAACTTTCCAGAACTGAGCAGTCAGCTCCACATACAATGAGTTTCTGATGGTTAATTCCCACTACAGTGTGCAGAGGGGACAGCCCTCAGTAATGGAGAAAGTGAAGACTGCAGTTGATGGAGATCAGAGTTGAAAAGTGTGGTATTGGAAATCCACAGCAGGTCAGGCAGTATCAGAGAGGCAGGAGATTCGATGGTTCGAGCATGAGCTCTTTATCAGGAAGGCATTGGTGCATTCCTTTTTTTGATTCAGTGATTTGCAGGATGTTGGGTTCCATAATTGCTCAGCAAGGCAGTACTGCATATAGCACTGAAAAGGAAAGTGGTCAATCAATTGGTTGGACAGGGTTTAGACAGGTTGAGGGGAAATACAGACTGATTGAAGTACAGACATAAGGATGGATAAATCCCCTGGGCCAGATGGGATATACACAAGGTTACTCCTGGAGGGGATGGAAGAGATTGGTGTGACTTTAGTAATAATATATGGGTCTTCACTGTTCATTGGAGTATTGCCAGATGTTTGGGGGTGGCAAATGTTATTCCCTTGTTCAGGGAAGGGAATAGGGATAACCCTGGGAATGATAGAACAGACACTCTTACACCAGTGGAGGGCAAGGTACTGGAGACGATTCTGAGAGACAGGATTTACAATTACTTAAAAAAAACCATAGTATGATCAGGGGTATTCGGCATGGCTTTTTGAAGAGCAGGTCATGCCTCACAAAACTTATTGAATTCTTTGAAGATGTGAATAACATGTTGATGAAGATAGAGCAGTAGATGTGGTGAACACGAATTTTAGAAGGCGTTTGATAAGGTTCCCCGTTGTGGGCACATTCAGAAGGTAAGGAGGCATGGGACGCAGGGAAATGTGGCTCTCTGGATACGGGCGTGGCTGGCCCATAGAAGACAGAGGGTGGTAGCAGATGGAAAGTATTCAGCCTGGAGCTCAGTGAGCAGTGGTGTTCCACAGGGATCGCTTCTGCGGCCTGTGATCTTTGTGACTTTTATACATGACTTTGATGAGGAAGAGGAATGGTGAGTTAGAAAGTTTGCCAATGACATGAAGGTTGATGGAGTTCTGGATAGTGTGGAGGGCTGCTGTAGTTTGCAACAGGACATTGACAGGATACAGAGCTGGGATGATAATTGGCAGGTAGAGTTTAACTGTTAAAAGTGTGAATTGATTTCATTTCGAAAGGTTGCATTTGCATACAGCATACAGGGTTAAAGGCATAATTCTTGGCAGTGTGGAGCAACAGAGGGATCTTGGGGTCCATGTCCATAGTTTCCTCAGTGTTGCCACCGACGTTGATAAGGTTGTAAAGGAGGTGTATGGTGTGTTGGCCTTCATTATGGGGGTTTGTGTTTAAGAGCAGCAGGGTTAATGCTTCAGTCAATAAAGCTGAGGTTCAACCACAGTAGGAGTATTGTGTTCAGTTCTGGTTGCCTCAGAATAGGAAACATGTGGATGCCTCAGACAGTATGCAGAGGAGATTTACCAGGATGCTACCAGGACTGGAGGACACGTCTAAGGGAGAAAGTTTGAGGGAGCTGGGGCTTTCCTCCCTGGAGCGAAGAAGGATGAGAGGTGACTTGGTAGAGGCGTACAAGATGTTGAGAGACATAGATAGATTGGATAGCCAAAGTGTTTTCCCATGGCAGAAGTGGCTATCAACAAGGGGCATAATTTTAAGGTGATTGGAGAAAGGTTTCGGGGGCTGTCAGAGATAGGTTCTTTACACAGAAAGTGGTGGGGGCGGAATGCACTGCCAGTGGTGGTAGTAGAGTCCGATATATTAGAGATATTTAAGAAGACTCTTGGATAGGCACATGGAAGGTTATGTAGGTTAGTCTGATCTTAAAGTAAGATAAAAGGCTGCCAAAACATTGAGAGTGAAGTGCCTGCACTGTGCTGTACTGTTCTAAGTTGCAAGTTTCACTCAGTTTGTGGATTCTCGTCGGTTGGTGAATGTGGGAGGAAGTGAGGCGGGTGAGGGAGTAAGGCGGGTGAGGGAGTGAGGTGTGTGAGGTCAGGAATCTGGGGTGGAGCGTGAGACCAAGACTGTTTTGATGTGCTTTGTTACATTCACCTGAATGTCAGCACAATATGTGAGGTTACCTTGACCAGACAAAATCCAACAAGTTCAGATATTAAAGCGATTCTTGGTTGCCATTAGCTCCTGCTTTCTTCAGATACATTCTGTTGGATGACCTATAATTAGGATCTGAGCATCCACAGGCATGTACAATTTTACTTTGATCCTGGTTATTGGGAAGGTACATTCAGTGGATATAGTTTCAGAGGGTTCACTATGAGACACAAGATGCAGCAATAGACTGTCAATTGTGAACTTTGTCACCCAGTATCTGGTCCAGTGGGCAGATGTATGGAATCTGGAGGTCATGACAGATGTCATCACCATAGGTAACATGTGCGATGTGATTATGACTCTCCATGTCCATGCATCTGCTCCCTGGGCCAGGCTCTGACTAATGATGAATTTATAAGGTATGGTTCCTGGTCAGTCATTGGTACCTAATTTAGACAGCATTTGCACCTACACTGAGAGCAGTGATCGCCTGTTGGCTAGTTTCCTCCTGCTCAAGGTGGATCCCAAATGAATCTCTGTCAGAGAATGTTTGAATGACAGCACTGACCCAGGTTGGAAACTGTCTGGTCAGATTCAGGAGCAGGCCAGTGTCCCACTCAGTGCCACAGGCAGCTGTGAGGTCCAGTAACACAGTACCCGAATTCAGGACTTTTGGAATCCACTTTTAATGTTGGTCATGATGCAAAGTCATGGGTTTACTGATCTGAACAATGACCAGGAGCTTGACATGTTTGTGAATTGGGCAATAATAAGATATGAGCTACAATTATTCAACTGATCAATAACTGCATCATCTCTGAAAACAATTAAGTTGATTCTATATTGATGGAATTAAAATATAAACACGAAAAACCTTTTATTATACAAAAGTAAGGAATCACATTTTGTTTTGTATCGAAAACGAACATGTCTGGCTATTTTGGTGATCACAATTACACATTGAATCTCAGTATTCAAATACATACATTGTCGCTCTATCATTTACAAAGTGGCTGACCTCTAACTGATTACATATTCACATTGAACAAATGATTGAAAAATCAAATCGACTTGCAACTTTTACACATTTAAATTTAATCAATCGATTTAATTTCTCACCTGAAATATGTGAGCTTCAGCTATTTGCCAACAATTCTATTACTTTTAAAATAATGATGGAAAAGGATAGAGTAGATCTAAATGTTAATGTTCTAAATTGGAGAACGGACAATTTTGATGGTATTAAACTTTCCAAAGCTGATGGCAGCAGATGTTCGCAGGGAAAGGGATAGCTGAAAAATTGAAAGCCTTCAGAAATGAGATAACGAGAGTCCAGAGACACTATATTCCTGTTAGGATGAAAGGAAAGGCTGGTAGGTATAGAGAATGCTGAATGACTAATGAAATTGAGGGTCTGGTTAAGAAAAAAAGAGGAGTCATATGACAGGTACAGGCAGGATAGGTCAAGTGAATCCTTAGAAGAGTATAAAGGGAAGTCAGGAAATCAAAAAGGGGACAAGAGATAGTTTTGGCAAATAGATTTAGGGAGAATCCAAAAGGAATTTACAAATACAAATACAAAAGGGTAAATAGGGAGAGAATAGAGCTCTCAAAGTTCAGCAAGATAGCCTTTGTGTGCATCTGCAGGAGTTAGGGGAGATACTAAATGAGTATTGTGTATCAGTGTTTACTCAGGAGAAGGACATGACGATGTAGATATACAGAGAAATAGATGGTGACATTTTAAAAATGTTCATATTACAGAGGAGGAAGTACTGATGTCTTGAAATGCATAAAAGTGGATAAATCCCCAGGACCCGATCGATTAGGTGTAGCCCAGAACTCTGTGGGAAGCTAGAGAACTGATTTCTGGGCTTCTTGCTGAGATACCTGTACCATTGATAGTCACAGGGGAGGTGCCAGAAGACTGGAGGTTGGCGAACGTGGTGCCACTGTTTAAGAAAAGTGTTAAGGACAAGTCAGGGAATTATAGACCAGTGAGACTGACGTCATTGGAGGGCATGTTATTGCAGGGAATCCTGAGGGACAGGATGAACATGTATTTGGAAAGGCAAAGACTGATTAGGGATAGTCAATATGCTTTTGTGTGTGGAAAATGATATCTCACTAACTTGATTGAATTTTTTGCAGAAGTAACAAAGAGGATTGATGAGAGCAGAGCGGTGGACGTGATCTATATGGACTTCAGTAAGGCATTCGATAAGGTTCCCCATGGGAGACTGTTTAGCAAGGTTAGATTTCATTGGAGTACAGGGAGAACTAGCCAGTTGGATATAGAACTAGCTAAAGGTAGAAGATAGAGGCTGGTGGTGGAGTGTTGTTTTTCAGATTGGAGGCATGTGACCAGTGGAGTGTCACAAGGATCGGTGCTGGGTCCACTACTTTTTGTCATTTATATAAATGATTTGCATATGAGTATAAGAGGTATAGTCAGCAAATTTGTTGATGACACCAAAATTGGAGGTGTACTGGACAGCGAAGAAGGTTACCTCAGATTACAAGAGGATCTTGATCATATGGGCCAATGGGTTGAGGAGTGGCATATGGAGTTTAATTTAGATAAATGTGAGATGCTGCATTTTGGGAAAGCAAATTTTAGCAGGACTAATACTCTTAATAGTGAGGTCCAATGGAGTGTTGCTGAACAAAGAGACCTTGGAGTGCAGGTTAATTGTTCATTGAAAGTAGAGGAACAGGTAGGTAGGTAAGTGAAGAAGGCATTTGGTATGGTTTCCTTAATTGGTCAGAGCATTGAGTACAGGCGTTGCGAGGTCATGTTGCAGCTGTACAGGACATTGGTTAGGCAACTTTTGGAATATTGCATGCAATTCTGTCCCCCTTCATATCGGTAGGGTGTTGTGAATCTTGAAAGTGTTCCAAGAAGATTTACAAGGATGTTGCCAAGGTTGGAGGGTTTGAGCTTTAGCTGGTAGTTGAATGGGCTATGGCTATTTTCCTTGGAACGTTGGAGACTGAGGGATGATCTTAAAGAGGTTTATAAAATCATGAGGGCCATGAATGGGGAGATAGACAAGGTCTTTTCCGTGGTGTGGGGGAGTCCAGAACTAGAGAGCATAGGTTTAGGTTGGGAAGGAAAAATATAAAAGAGATGCAAGGTGCAACCTTTTCACACAGAGGGTGGTTTGTGTATGGAATGAGCAGCCAGAGGAAGTGGTGGAAGTAAGTACAATTGCAACATTTAGATGGTGTCTGGATAGGTATATGAATAGAAAGGATTTAGAGGGATATGGGCTGAGTTCTGGCAGGTGGGACTAGATTGGTTTGTGTTATCTGGTCGGCATGGACGGGTTGGACCGAAGGAACAGTTTCCATGCTGTACATCTCTTTGACTCTGTGGCTGTAATTTAGAAATGACAATAATTTGATATGTATTGTCAAATAAATGGTTTATATCATTAAATTGTAGCATACAATAAGTCGAAATCTTGCTATTTTTAGAATGAATGATAAAGAACAAAGAACATTCCAAGTCAGGAACAGACCCTTTGGCCCTCCTAATCTGTGCTGATCCAGATCCTCCTATTTTCTAAGCGTGCCACCTATTTTCTAAGAGGATGCATCCCTCTGCTGCCTGAACATTCATGTGTCTGTCAGATACATCTTAGATAACGCTATTGTACCTGCCCCTATCTCCTCTGCTGGTAACATATTCCAGGCTGCCACCACCATATGTGTAAAGAACTTCCCACATATATCTACCCTAAACCCTTCCCCTCTTACTTTGAAGTCATGACGCCTAGTAATTGAGTTCCAAAATCTGGGGGAAAAGCTTCTTGCTATCCACCCTGTCTATACCTCTCTTGATTTTGTAGACCTCAATCAGGTCCCCCTCAAGCTTTATCTTTATAATTAAAAAATCCTAATCTACTCAATCTTTCTTCATAACCAGCACCCTCCATTCCAGGCAACATCCTGGTGAACCTATTCTTCACTCTATTCAAAGCATCCACATCTTTTTGGTAACGTGGTGACCAGAAATGTATGCAGTATTTCAAATGCGGTGAAACCAAAGTCCTATGCAACTGTAATATGACCTGCCAACGTTTGGACTCAACAGCTGATCCAATGAAGGAAAGCATGCCTTATGTTGCCTTGACCAGTTTACTGACATTTCAGGAAACAATGGACCCAGGTCTCACGGTATGTCAATTTTTCCCAAGACCTTTCCGTTTACTGTATTGTTGCTCTTGAAGCTAATCTTCCAAAATGCATCGCCTCGCATTTGCACAGTCTGAACTCTATATGTCATTTCTGTGCCCATCTCTCCAATCTCTCAATATTATGCTGCATTTTCTGACATTCCCCTTCATTATCTGCTAGTCCACCAATCTTGGTGTCATCTGCAAACTTGCTAATCAGGCAACTGATCCTCCAAATCACTGACATATATCACAAACAACAGTGGTCCCAGTACAGATCGCTGTTGCATACCACTGGTGATAGGTCTCCATTTTTAGAAATCCCCTTCCCCTTACTACTGTCTGTCTCCTATTAGCCAGCCAGTTCTCTATCCATCTCGATGAAACATCCTGGACCCCATGCGGCATCACCTTCTCCATCAGCCTACCCTGGAGAACCTAATAAAATACCTTCCTCAAGTCCCTCAGTATCTTCTCCAGAAGCTTCCCTACCACTGATCTGAGGCTCGCCGGTCTATAAATACCTGGATAATTCCTGCTATCCTTCTTAAACAAGGAGACAGCATTAGCAATGCTCCTGTCCTCCAGGACCTCACCCATGTACAAGGGTCCTGCAAAGATATTTGTTAAAGCCCCAGTTATTTCCTCACTCACATCCCTCAGTAATCTGTGGTTAGATCTCATCCAGACCTGGGAGCTTGTCTACATTTCTAACTTTTAATATATCCAAAACTTCCTCCCTCTTTATGTCGACTTGACCCAGAGTACGCAAAGACCTATCCCTAACCTCAACATCCATCATGTCCCTCTCCTTGGTGAATACAGAAGCAAAGTACTCGCTAAGAATCTCACCCATTTTCTCCGACTCCATGCATAACTTTCTTCCTTTGTCCTTGTGTGGGCCAAACAGTTCTCGAGTTACCCTCTTGTTGCTTATATATGAAACGTAGTCTTTGGGATTTTTTTCTCAACCCTGTTTGCTAAAGATTCCTCATGACCACTTTTAGCCCTCTTAATTCCTCAATATTTACTGTGAAATGTGGTTCATGTAAAGAAAATAAACATTTGTTTGTGCGAGTGGGAACTCAGACCTTTTCAAACTGTTTTGTGCCAAAAAATATTTGAAATCCGTCTCAGTGCAAATAAAAAGCAAAAGAAGAAACCTCTTGGGAAGAGGAATTTTCAGCCACTGTCCCCCCAAAGTACTTCTGAGGTAGAATATAGTGAGGGCTTGTAACAGGGGCACAATTTTAATTATAGGTGTTTTGAACATGCAAATTGACTCAGTTAATCAACTTGAGACTGATATCCTCGAATAAAAATTCATGGAGTGTATGAGAGATTATTTCTGAGAGCAGGATGGCATGGAACCAACCAGAGAATAGGCTAATTTAGATTTGATATTATGTAACAAGGAAGGATTTGCGAATGAGCTTTACCTTGGAAGGAGTAAACACAACATGCTGGAGTTTCACGTTCATGTTGGAAGTGTGAAGACTGAGACATACTTCAGAGTATTAGTGTTAGGCAATGGTAATTATACTGGCCTAAGGAAGGATTTGGCCTTGGTGGGTGGGGGTGGGAGAAAAGAATAGTCAAATGCAGGCAGATGAAGAAATTTGGCAAATAATTAGGGATATACTGAAGACCGAACAGGAGTTGCATAACGGGGAAACAAACATCCATATCTTGATAAGGAAATCAAGGATAACATGAAGGCAAATCCTAGTGCATATCATACTGCACGTGTTAGTCACACTATGGAGGATTGGGCAAGTCAGTGGCCTCGTCGTGTTATAACTGAATTCTTACGTGATAAGCCCAGATAATGTTCTGGTGACCTGGGTCCAAATCCTGCCACAGCAAGTAGGGGAGCATAAATTCAAATCTGGAATTAAGAGACTGATGGTGGTTATGAATCGATTGCCAAGAAAAACCCACCTGGTTCACTAATGTCCTTTAGGTAAGGAAACTGCCATCCTTACTATTGATTCACCACTCTCAGGGTGAAGGCGTTTCTGACCGGACGGGCCACATGAAAGATAAATCTGACGATGGGCAATAATGAATTTACCATGGAGTTACAAAAATGAACAATTATTAGAGTAAGCTATGAAATGGACCCCAGCTTTGGCTAAAGTCTCTGTGCTAATCCACATGCTGCAGAATCCAGACAGGCTGCAGCTACCCACAGACGGTTTGCAAACAAACCTGAAACTACAGATCATGAAATACTCACCTGACGTTGGACCTGAATGGGACAATGGAATGTTTCCCTTGAGCCAACCCATGATTGAGTCTGATTGATCCGGGTAAATGAACCTGATCATTCCATTGACAGATCCTCCTTACCTTCCCAAAAGGGCGTCAAGACTTGGAAGGATAAGAATCACCACAAAACCCCACTCAGTGCAGTAACTGGAGAATAACCAGTGAAAGAGAAGACACCTCCAAGATCATCAGAAGAACAAGAAGACATCACCAAGTCGAGACCGGTCAACTTCTAGTGGGGTGGTTTGTGATCATTCAAAGTTAAGTTAAAGCATAAGATAATGTGTAGCGTTTATCATTACGTTATAATACGTTTTATTGTTCTAATATTAATTGTGTTCAAAAAACACATATTGTTTGTAAGAATTAACTCGGTTCTTTTGCTGAATATAAGATTTCAATCACACTGTGCACCAGAAACAACACCTTCCTAATTGCTGACTTAACCTACAAGTTTATCTAGAGACAATCCTGAACTGGAACTCGCAACTCTCTTTGCACTTCAGACTTCTGATTTTTCTCTCCACTTACAAAGTAGTCTACGCCCGTATTCTGCCTACTAATGTGCATCACCTCGCACTATCCCAAGTTGTACTCCATCTGCCACTTCTTTGCCCACTCTCGTAATAGTTATTCAGTTTCTCATCTATTATTTATTCCACGTGACTATCTCTCCAGCGTCATTTTCCAGTGCCCCAATATCCACTTTTGCTTCTCTTTTGCCCTTTATATGTCTAAAGATACTCTTACAGTTGTCCTTGAAATCACTGGATAGCTTAACCTCGTGTTTAATTTTCTCCGTCCTTATTTCTTATTTTGTTGCCATCTGTTCATCTTTGAAGCTTCCAAGTCCTCTGGTTTCGCACTGCTCTTTGCTACATTATCTGCTTTCTATTTTCCTTTTAGCCTAGCCATGACTGTCCCAGTCATCCATGGTTGCCTCATCTTCGCTGTACAATGCATCTTTTACCTCGGGATAAATCTCTGCTGTGACTCCTAAATTGCTCCAAGAAACTCCCGCCATTATTGTTCCACTGTGTTTCCTGCTCAGCTCCTCTCCCAGTCAATTCTATCCAGCTCCTCCCTTGTGTCTTTGAAGGTGTCTTTAGTTATCTGTAATATTAACTCCGATTCTACTTTCTCCCTCTCAAATCGAACAGTAGGTTCAATCATAGTATGATCACTGCCTCCGAAGGTTCCTTCACCTTAAGCTTCCTGATCAAGTCTGCCTCACTGCACAGCTCTAAATCCAGTATTGCCCGTTCCCTCGTTGCCTGCACCATAAGCTGCTCCAAAAAGCCATCTTGTAGACATTCCACAAATTCCTTTCCTTGCAAACCACTACCACTGATTTTCCCAGTCCACCTGCATATTTAAATCTCCCCAGTCATTGTAACTTTGCCTTTCCTACATATCGTTTCTATCTCCTCGTCTATCATACGCCCCAGCTTCTGACTACGATTTGTAGACCTGTACATAACTTCAACTGCGGGTTTTCACCTTTACGGTTCCTCAATTCTACCCACACACATTCCACACCATCTGACTCTATTTTAAGTAATGGAACTGAGTGATGCGACTGCAAAACATTTTAGCATTGTCTCAAATTTATAGTTTAGACATGAAATAACAATATTTCATTGTCAATTACTTTTCTATATGGCCACAGTGTATTTCTTTGGCCAAATATTCTGTCTTTATTACGGAAGAATGCAAACTTCAGCGTGGGTTTTCTCCGGGTGCTCCGGTTTCCTCCCACAGTCTAAAAATGTGCAATTTAGATGAATTGGCCAAGCTTAATTGCCCGTAGTGTTAGGTAAAGGGGTAAATGTAGGAGAATGGGTCTGGGTGAGTTGCGCTTCGGCGGGTCGGTATGGACTTGTTGGGCCAAAGGGCCTGTCTTCACACTGTAACTAATCTAAAAAAAGACTTGAAACCGAGAAGGAAGATATGAAGAGTACATGAGTCGATAAGGAGATTAAGGTGAGTCAAGTGAAGAGGCAAATATTGGTGTATGGAACATAGTAGGAAAAATGTGTCTGTACTAAAAGATATTGGTGGGTTGAATGGAAATGGAGTGTATTATTTCAGTGGAGAGATTGGATTTAGGCACAGAGGAACCGGGCAATTGAATTACAAAATAAAAATTTTACGTGAACATCAATTTTTTTGGGAGATAAGACAAATGTTGAAACTTTCTGAAACAGAATATATTTAAAAGTTGGGACGATTTTGTATAGATTTACCATGTAGTGGTGTAACCACATCAAGAGAGCGATGGCCACAATGATATGAAATGCAACCCAGAGAATATTCACTCAGCTGACTCTTGTGAGGAGCGTTTATTTCAGGAGAAAATCTCGAAATGACTGGCTCTGGATCTGCTGGGGTTTAGGCGAACAACATGTGGTCTTGCTTAACCTCAAAATATTCCAAGTAGTCTTTCAAGTTGAATTCTACAACAATATTTCACCTTGTGTGAGAGATTACCATGAGTGGATGGAGAGTAAAACAGAAAAATGTCTCTGTTAAGAAGATGGTGATTTGGTGTCATCCTCTCAGAGTGTTGTGTTTTTGTACAATTCTCTTTCGAGATAGCGATGGAGGATAAGACATTAAATATTCCTAAGGCAGAGGCAGGCAGATTCTTGACTAAGAATGATGCACGAACATTGTAAGGGCAAATGAGGAGTGTGCGATTGAAGTCATAATCAGGTCATCCACGACATTATCACCTGATGGAGTTGTTTTGATTCCTTACTCCTGCTGCTAGGTTTTACATTTCTGTTGTCTTTTGATACTGAAAATAAAATAACACCGTTCTCACAATTTCAAAGAAGCGACAAACTCTTCAGATCAACAAAATGCCCTCGTTGTTTAATAATTATTATAAAATCGGATTGTCTTTTTAGTTCATTTGGGATTTTAATGAAGCTCGACCAGCATTAATTGTCCTTGAGACGTTCCAGTCCAGTTGATGTTGGTCCATCCAAGTGGCTGTTGGGAGGGAGTGCCAGCAGTGCATCTCATGTGCTGGTTTAACTTGGAGTAAATATTACTGGTGAGGAACATCTCGCAGGATAACAGACTGTTTGTCAATACGAATATATGGGAAGGAATTTATTAGTCTTCAGAGAAATAACAACCTTACACGAGAAGTCTATATAATAATGAAGTGAATTCTGTTTCTTGGTGAACTTAAAATAATGGTGTCAAACAGCTGGAAT
Organism: Chiloscyllium punctatum; assembly: GCF_047496795.1. Lineage (NCBI taxonomy): Eukaryota > Metazoa > Chordata > Chondrichthyes > Orectolobiformes > Hemiscylliidae > Chiloscyllium > Chiloscyllium punctatum. Next base: position 23,298,188 of record NC_092769.1, on the reverse strand, counting down.
AATGTTGATGCTGTGATGGACGATTCTTACACTTACATGTGAATTATCCTGGATGATTTCCGAGATGGCTGGGCTGTCCTAGGTTGAGTAAGTGCTGATACTCCATGGGATGATGCTGGTTTGTAATCTCACCACTTACTGAGCACAGTTCGTTGGAACAAACCAAGTCCAATTGGTTGCTGCTTCAGAATATATCAGACATTTCATGGCTGCCACCACATGGAATAACGTAATAAAGTCAAGGCTCGTCCAGTCTGCACCACCCAGTGCTGATACAAGCGTTTTATAATGTTTGTGAGGTTACCTTCCTGAACCATCCTCCCAGGCAATGCATTTTTGACACATATCATGCTCTGGGTTCGAAACAGATTTCACAAATCCTCTGTTAGTATATTCTCTTTGACTCCAAACCTATTTCCCATTGTTTTTGACCCTTTTACTAAGGGGCATAGTTGTTGTCTGTCGACTCGTCCCATACCTGTCATGCTATAATACACCTCTGTCAGGTTCACCCCTCACCTTTCTCTGCTCCAAAAGCAAATCTAACCGATCTTCATGGTTTGTGCTCTCCCTTGTCTTGTTACATCTTCCAAAGTGCAGCATCTCACACATCTCAGTGTAACCTTTTATCAGTCATTGATCTGGCCATCCGAAAATCTGTTTGTACCCTCCTGTAACCAACACGTTCCTTCTCACTGTGACCCACTTGGATAATCATTGTGTCATCTACAACATTGTTTATCATCCATTAACATGTCCCACCCCCCCCCCATCTCCCTCATTCTGATCATCACAATGTATGAATTTCAGAAACAAACCTTGATTTTCTTCCTGTTCTACAAATGTAGTTGCAGAATCGGGAATTCCAGTCTCTTGTTTTTCCTATTTTGGTGAATTTACACCGTGAATCAGTTGTGGTCTTTTGTGAGGGAGCCACAAACAGTATTTTGGACAGGGAGCTGAATCCTGCTTTTATACTCCGCCCCTCTGCATGTATTATTCATAATGCTTGGACATAATTAATCTTAGCCTAGCGTTTGGCACCTTGCCCTGCAGCATTTTCATTTTATGTGGGCCTGCAACTTATTCATTACAACATTCGCTGCAATAGTCAGAGCTGAAAGAACTTTTTCATCTGCAGGATGGACACAGGCTCATTTATTAATTTTGTTTGAAAGAGCTAGAGCAATGATGATAAAGATTGAATTAAATTCTGGATTATAAACACACTTTGGAAGATAATTCACGTTCTCATTTCTACACTGAATTGAATGCAAGTTAAAAGAACAAACACCCACCGATTTGAATATTGTTTGAAAAGTGATGTCATGTTGAAATAATGCATTAAGGAAGATCATGCATCAATCTTCTTTTGAATTTTGCGAGGATATTGCTCAAACAATCAGTGTTCTTGTCTTTGCTTCTTATTCTTTCAACTGATATTCCCGTGTAATTCGAGGTGAGATCAGAGTGACTTCCCTTTCAATCGAAGCAGGACTTGACTGAAGGTAGAATCAAGGACCCTGAGCAAAACTGTTGTTAATGGGAATTAGAGTACATTCTGCAATGGGAATGGGAACAAGAGAAAAATCAGTCTCTGAAAGGTATCTTCCAAGTTGCATGTCATCCTGACTAGGGACTAATTTGCTGATCCTTCACAAGTATTTGTTAAAAATCTTGGAATGCCCCTACAAACAGCTCTGTCTGGATCTGCATCACTTTGGATTGAAGAGGTAAAACAGGGCAACTCTGTGTCATTTATTCCAGAGCCATTGAGGATGACAAATAAACTCTACCCTTGCTAGTGCCTTCCAAAACCCTGGATGAATATGTCTTGTTAAAAAATACAAAGATATTTTATGTTTTCATAGATATATGGAAACTCTCGGAAAGGTAAGATCTTGCTGGATGAGTACAATGCCAGTGACATCAGGAGCATGATAAGACATTTAAGTACTGGTCCCAATTGTTAACAATCAGTTACTTTCAGAGAATTGATCATGTAATTTCATGACCACCGAGTTCAACATTTTTATAATGCATTCTGACAATGGCAATAAACTATCGGTATTTGGGGAGCTGTCAGGCACATAGTTTTTCATTTTTCATTCAAAAACCATAACCAAATTCTTGAGCGTCAACATAAATGGCAGCTTTGCTGTTCCCTTTCAGATCAGACAAATATCCACTTTCCAGAAGAGTAACTAAGTTGCAAGTGCAGGAAAACATTTGCAGGTTCTGATCAGAGAGAAACACAATTAACTTTTTGATTCCAATATGAATTTTTCAGAAGAGGATCATATCAGACTCAAAATGCTGCCTATGTTTCTACCTCCAGATCCTGACTCATCTATGGTGTTTTGTCACTGTTTACTGTTTAGAACATAGAACATAGAACAGTGCAGCACAGAGCAGGCCCTTCAGCCCACGATGTTGTGTCGACCATTGATCCTCATGTGAGGTACACCTAATGTATGAACTCTCAAATGTCTGTGACCATATGCATGTCCAGCAGACTCTTAAATATCCCCAATGACCTCGCTTCCACAACTGCTGCTGGCAACGCATTCCATGCTCTCACAACTCTCTGTGTAAAGAACCCGCCTCTGATATCCTCTCTATACTTTCCACCCAACGGCTTAAAACTATGATCCCTCATGTTAACGATTGCTACACTAGGAAAAAGATTTTGGCTATCAACTCTATCTATGCCTCTCATTATCTTTTACACCTCAATTAGGTCCCCTCTCTTCCTTCTCTTTTCCAACGAAAAAAGTCCGAGCTCAGTCAACCTCTCTTCGTAAGATAAGCCCTCCAGTCCAGGCAGCATCCTGGTCAACCTCCTCTGAACCCTCTCCAAAGCATCCACATCTTTCCTATAGTAGGGCGACCAGAACTGGACACAGTATTCCAAGTGCGGTCTAACCAAAGTTTTATAGAGCTGCAACAAGATCTCACGGCTCTTAATCTCAATCCCCCTGTTAATGAAAGCCAAAACACCATATGCTTTCTTAATAACCCTGTCCACCTGGGTGGAAATTTTAAGGGATCTCTGTACCTGCACACCAAGATCCCGCTGTTCCTCCACACTGCCAAGAATCCGGCCATTAATCCTGTACTCAACATTCAAATTTGATCTTCCAAAATGCATCACCTCGCATTTATCCAGTTTGAATTCCATCTACCACATCTCAGCCCATCTCTGCATCCTGGCAATGTCATGCTGCAGCCTACAACAGTCCTGTATACTGTCAATGATACCTACAACCTTTGTGTCCTCTGCAAACTTGCTAACCAATCCTTCAATCTCCTCATCCAAGTCATTAATAAAAATTACAAACAGTAGAGGCCCAAGAACAGAGCCCTGTGTAACACCATTCACCACTGACTTCCAGGCAGAATATTTTCCTTCCACTACAACTCGCTGTCTTCTGTCGACCAGCCAATTCTGTATCGAGACAGCTAAATTTCCCTGTATCCCATTCTTCCTGACCTTCTGAACGAGCCTACCATGGGGAACCTAATCAAATGCCTAACTGAAGTCCAGATACACCATATCCACCGCTCGACCCTCATCAACTTGTCTAGTGACATCCTCAAAGAACTCGATAAGATTTGTGAGGCATGACCTGCCCCTCACAAAGCCGTGCTGACTGCCTTTAATCAAGCCATGCTCTTCCAGATGTTCATAAATGCTATCCCTCAGAATCCTTTCTAACACCTTGAAGATGACAGACGTGAGACTGACTGGTCTGTAATTTCCGGGGATTTCCCTATTTCCTTTCTTGAAGAGAGGAATTACATTTGCCTCCCTCCAGTCCTCAGGTACGAATCCAATGGAGAACGAGGATGTAAGGATCTTCGCAAGTTGCGAAGCAATCACATTTCTCACTTCCCAAAGCAGCCGAGGACAATTCTGGTCTGGCCCTGGCGACTTGTTAAGATTAATGTTTGTCAAAATGTTCAGCACATCAGCTTCCTCAATCGATCTGTTGCAGCATGATTACCTGCTCCTCAATGGTTCCATTCACTACAAGGTCCTTTTCTTTCGTAAAGACAGAAGCAAAAACCTCATTTAGGGCTTCCCCTCCCTGCTCAGACTCTGTACACAAGTTCGCGATGCTATCCCTGATCGACCCTACTCATTCTTTGACCATTATTCTTCCTAATCCTTCCTGCCAATCCTTTTTCCTGCCCCCTCCTGGCTCTCCTCAGGCCATTTTTGAGCTCCTTCCTCGCCTGCCTGTAATCCTCTAGAGCTGATCAAGACCCTTCCTTCCTCCACCTTACGTAAGCTGCCTTCTTTCTTTTGACGAGAAGCTCCTCCGCTCTCTTCATCCAAGATTCCTCTATCTTACCCTTCCGTGCCTGTCTCAAAGGAGCGCATTTATGCATCACTCGCAACAACTGTTCCTTAAACCGTCTCCACATGTCTAGAGTGGCCTTTCCATGGAACAATTGCTCCCAGTCCATGCTTCGCAACGCAGTCTGATAGTATCATAGTTTCCTTTTCCCCAACAAAATATCCTCCCATTCTACCTGCTTCTCTCCTTCTCCATAGCTAAGTAGAATATGAGGCAGTTGTGGTTACTATCACCAAAATGCTCTCTCACCGCAAGATTTGACACCTGCCCCGGCTCATTGCCGAGCACCAAATCCAAAATGTCCTTTCCCTTCGTCGGCCTGTCAACGTACTGAGTTAGGAAACCCTCCTGAACCCACCTTACAAAAACAGCTCCTTCCAAACCATCTGCTGGAAGGTGGTTCCAAACAATATTGGGAAAGTTAGTCACCCATTACAACTACCCAAATTCATTCACACCTTTCCAAAATCTGCCGACCAATGCTTTCTTCAATCTCCCTGCTTCTATTGGGGGGCCTGTAGTAATCCCGTAATGAGGTGATTGCTGCCTTACTGTTCCTAATTTCCACGCATACTGACTCAGTAGGCAGACCCTCCACGATAATTGTAACTTCTGTAGCTGTGATATTCTCTCTGATTAGCAGTGCTACACACCTCCTCTTTTTACCTCCTCCCTATTCTTTTTAAATGTTCTAAACCCTGGAACATCCAGCAACCATTCCTGCCCCTGAGAAACCCACGTCTCGACTATGGCCACAACATCATAGCTCGAAGCTCATCACTTTTATTCACATTTTCCCCAGTATTACCGTGCACAGTGAATCCGTTTTGGGGAGGGGGCGGGGACGAGGGAATGGTGTCTCAGTGGTTAGCATGGCTGTTTCACAGTACCAGGCACACGGATAGGGGGATGGGGAGGGGGAGGATGCATGGTGTCTCAGTTGTTAGCACGGCTGTCTCTCAGTACCAGGAACCCGGTTTGGGGGTGGGGGAGGGGGGCATGGTGTCTCAGTGGTTCGGACAGCTGTCTCACAGTAGCAGGGACCCGGTTGGGGGGGAGGGGGAGGGGGCATAATGTCTCAGTGTTTAGTACGGCTGTCTCACAGTACCATGGACCCGGTTGGAGGGATGGGTGTGGGGAATTGGGACATGGTGTCTCAGTCGCTAACACAGCTGTCTCAAAGTACCAGGGACGCGGTTTGGGGGAGGGGAGGGGAGGGGGGCATGGTGTCTCAGTGGTGAGCACGGCTGTCTCACAGTACCTGGGACCCGGTTTAATCAGGAGGGGGAGGGGGGCATGGAGTCTCAGTGGTTAGCACGGCTGTCTCACAGTAGCAGGGAAACGGTTTGAAGGGTGGGGGAGGGGACCATGGTGTCTCAGTGGTTCGGACGGCTGTCTCCCAGTACCAGGGACCCCGTTTTGTGGGGAGGGGGAGGGGGGCATGGTGTCTCAGTGGTTAGGACGGCTGTCTCACAGTACCAGGGACCCCGGTTTTGTGGGGAGGGGGAGGGGGCATGGTGTCTCAGTGGTTAGCACTACAGTCTCACAGTACCAGGGACCTGGTTTGGGGAAGAGTGGGAGTGGGAGGGGGTGCATGGTGTGTCAGTGGTGAGCACGGCTGTCTCGCAGTACCAGGGACCCGGTTCGGGGGAAGGGGGAGGGAGGTATCGTGTCTCAGTGGTTAGCAGGACTGCCTCACAGTATCAGGGACCCGGTTTGGGAGGAGGGGGAGGGGGGCATGGTGTCTCAGTGGTTAGCAGGACTGCCTCACAGTATCAAGAACCCGGTTTGGGGGAGGGGGAGGGGGCATGGTGTCTCAGTGGTTAGCACGGCTGTCTCACACTACCTAGGGGCCCGGTTTGTGGGGGGGGGGGGGGAGGGGGGCTGGTGTCTCACTGCCTTTGACATCTTCCAAAACCTTTCTCTAAACACCTTAAAATTATGCTCACCTCGTGACAACCATTTTCACCCTGGGAAGAAGAATCTGGCTATTTCCTCTGTCTGTAACTCTCACCATCTTGTTCAGCTCTATCAAGTTACCTCTCATCCTTCTTTACTCCAATGAGAAAAGTCATAGCTCCCTCAACCTTTCTTCATAAGACAAGCCTTCTAGTCCAGGCAGCATTCTGGTAAATCTCCTCTGCACCTGCTCTAAAGCTTCCATATCCTTTCCATAATGAGGCAACCAGAACATTTCAAATGTGGTCTCACCAGAGCTTTATAGCATAATCTTGCGACTCTTCAACTCAGTCCGCCGCTAATGAAAACCAACACACCATACGCCTTCTTAACAACCCTATCAACTTAGGTGGCAAATGAGAGACCTGCAGACATGGACCCCAAGATCCGTTTGTTCCTCCACACTGCTACGAATCCTACATTTGAAGCAGTAATCAGCATTCAAATTCAATTTCCAAAATGAATCCCTTCACAAAATAGGCAATTGGAACACAATTAGGCCATTTAGCCCCTTGGATCTGCTGTGCCGTTTGGTCATGGCTAAAATGTTTCTCAGCCACATTCTCCTTCCCTCACCAACTGACCATTGATTCCCTTATTCATGAAAAATATACTTATCTCTATCTTAAAGAAACCACTGTGTGTGCAGGCGTGTGCATGTGTTTGTGTGTAAGTGTCCATATCTGTATGTATGTCTGTTGTGTGTTTAATGTGTCTATGTATGTTTGTGTGCATCTCTGTGAAATGATGGCTATGTGATTTTGGGGGTAAATCCATTGAAATTGAGATAAACCCTTACTCCCCTCCTCCACCTCTACGTCTGTACCTGTTAAGATTATAGTCATACAATGCCACCCCCTGCTAGTCTCCCCAAGCCACTGCACAAGTGTCATTTTTTTCTCCCAGAGGACATTAAATACTGGGAATATCTCACATTGCACGGCTGTTTGGTTTTGAAAATATCTCTGGATGCACAGAACAGTTTTGTCTGATACCTAGATATATTACCACCACCACTGGGCCAGTTTCAGGACTTTTCAATCCTTTCTCACTTACACCTTCTAGGGAAGAATTATAGAATATTTCAATTCAAAGAACGTGTAATAAATTAATCGCATCACCTTACAAATGGTTTGGTCAGAATTGCTTGGATGCAGTTGCAGTGGAAATACTCTTCAAGGCTCAGGTTTCTTGCCCGTGCCACGTGCTAGTGAGGCAACGAATAGGGAGAGAGAGAGAAGGTGAACACGTGGCTACAGGGATGGTGCAGGAGGGAGGGTTTTGGATTCCTGGATAATTGGGGCTCTTTCTGGGGTAGGTGGGACCTCTACAAGCAGGATGGGCTTCATCTGAACCAGAGGGGTACCAATATCCTGGGGGGGGGGGGGGGGGATTTCGCTAAGGCTATTGGGGTGGGTTTAAACTAATCCAGCAGGGGGATGGTAACCAAAATTGTAGTTATATAGAAAGGGTTGAGAGTAGGGAGGTCCAATATCCAGTTTCAGGGATGCAAGACGGCACCGGCAAGCAAGAGGTTGGTTTGAAGTGTGTTCACTTCAACGCCAGGAGCATCCGGAATAAGGTGGGTGAACATGCAGCATGGGTTGGTAGCTGGGACTTCAATGTTGTGGCCATTTTGGAGACATGGTTAGAGCAGGGACAGGAATAGTTGTTGCAGGTTCCAGGATTTAAATGTTTCAGTAAGAAAAGAGAAGATGGTAAAAGAGGGGGAGGTGTTACATTTTTGGTCAAGGACAGTATTGCAGTTGCAGAAAGGATGTTTGAGGACTCGTCATCTGAAGTGGAATGGGTTGAAGTTAGAAACAGGAAAGGAGAGGTCACCCAGTTGGGAGTTTTCGAAAGGCCTCCGAATAGTTCCAGCGATGTAGAGCAAAGAATAGCAAAGATGATTCTCGGTATGAGTGACAGAGACAGGGCAGATATAATGGGCAACTTCAACTTTTGAAATATTGAACGGGAACACTGTAGTACGAGTATTATAGAGGGGTCAGATTTTGTCCAGTGTGTGCAGGAGGTCTTCCTGACATAGTGTATAGACAGGCCTACAAGGGGCAAAGCCACATTAGTTTTGAAACTGGATAATGAGCCTGGTCAGGTGTTAGACTTGGAAGCAGTTTGGTGATAGCAATCGCAATTCTGTTATGTTTACTTTAGTGATAGAAAGGGATAGGTGTATACCACTGGGCAAGAGTTACAGCTGAGGGAAAGGCATTTAGATGCCATTAGGCAAGATTTAGGAAGCATATGATGGGGAAGGAAACTGCAGGGTATGGGCACATTAGAAATGTGGAGCTTATTCAAGGAAAAGCTACTGTTTGTCATTGATATCTATGTACCTGTCAGGCAGGGAGGAAGCTGTAGAGTGCGGGAGCCATGGTTTACGAATGAAGTGGAATCTCTGGTCAAGTGGAAGACGGCGACTTATGTTAGGATGAGATGTGAAGGTTCAGTTAGGGCACTTGAGGGTTACAAGGTAGACAGGAAAGACCTAAAGAGAGAGCATTGGAATGCTTTGCCTGCAACAGTAGTAGATTCGCCAACTTTAAGTACATTTAAGTCGTCACTGGACAAGCATATGGATGTACATGGAATAGTGTAGGTTAGATAGGTTTCAGATTAGTATGACAGGTCGGCGCAACTTCGAGGGCCGAAGGGCCTGTACTGCGCTGTCGTGTTCTATGTTCTATGTTCCCCTATCTCCTCCGACTCCTGGTGCAAGTTCCCTCCACTATCCTGATGAGCTCCACCCTCTCTAAATGCATCATCTTGTTCCTCACAAAAGTATAGAACATCTTAAGTTTTACTTTAATCCTACTCACCAAGTCTTTTTCATGCCCGCTTCTCGCTCTCCTGAGATTATTCTTCACTTCCTTCCTGACTACCTTGTAACCCTCGACAGCCTTGTCTGATCCTTGCCGACTTAACCCTATGTCATTTTCCTTCTTCCTCTTCAGATATTCTACATCCACTGATACAATGGAAATATGGAGCTGTAAATAGATGGGAGCTGCACATCCTGTCACTTCCAGCATGGGCTGCAGGTTTCCCCTCGCTGGGCAGTGATCTAACACAGTGTTACTGAACAATGCACTGGGGCAGTGTACACAGTCCTACATGCTGTGAGGGTAACTGCTCCTGGTTTACAGTTCAAAGCACTGGGGTGGGATACACAGTCCTTCATGCTGGTAGGGTAACTGCTCCTGGTTTACAGATCCATGCTCTGGGGTGGCGTCCACTGCTCTACATGCTGGGAGGGTAAATACTACTGTAATATATAACTGCTGGAGAGGCAGTTCATGGACTGGTATGGTCTGCACAGATTGCTGGGTTGTATTGAGCAGTACACTAGCCTGGTCTGAACACTGCTACATGCTGCACAGATATATCATCTGGATCATGGTGTCTGATTCTGTGACGTGGATTTCAGCTGATTTGTCAGCTCATTTACTTTATATTCTTATTTTTGTTATTGGACCTAAGAAAGTACTACTCATCCAGTTAATCCCATTTGTCTGAGAAGAGCCACGTTTACTGAACTTGTCTATCAAGTAATCATCCAATTATAACATGAATATCCGTCTTTCTGTACCTTAACTTGGCCGTTGGTGCTCATATCCCTGGAATCCCAGGGAAATCATTATGAAGCTCAGAAACAATGTGCAAAATGTATGGCTTGTGGTCTCCTGTACGTCCCGGTTGTGGGTCCGATTTGGATCCCTTGTGTATCAAGAGCTGGCATTGCGAAGCTCAGAAACAATGAACTGGTATGTGTCAGGCTTCTGTTCACTTCCCGGTGTGTTCCATGTGGTGCTCAATAGACAGGGGTGTGTGTGCTGGGCTGTTGTTCATTTCCAGGTGTGTTCCATGTAGTAGTTCATAGACAGGGAGGTGTGTGCTGGGCTGTCGATAACTTCCTGGTGTGTCTCATGTACTGCTCCATGGACAGGGGTGTGTGTGCTTGGCTGCTGTTCACTTCCCGGTGTGCCCCATGTGGTGATCATTGGATAGGTGTGTGTGCATGCTGGTCTATTGTTCACTTCCTGGTGTGCCCCATGTGGTGATCATTGGACAGGGGTGTGTGTGTGTACTGGGCTATTGTTCACTTCCTGGTGTGCCCCATGTGGTGCTCTATGTTGGTCAGGGGTTCCGGCAGCTTTAGACACGCCTTTGAACCTTGGACTGTGCGTGTCCACTGAACACCTGTGCTTGTCCGTCTCAGATGATTGTGTGGTCAATAACACGAGGAAACATCTCGAGTATAATTGTAAAAGAGCTGGCATCGAACTTGGAGCTGAGTGGCTTCTGACTGACTCCTGTTATAGAAAAATTAGTGGAGGTTAGTGGATGGTTTGCTGGAGGTTGTGTGTGACCCGCCTCAGACATTCAGGGAGACTTGAGGATTTGGTGACCCAACTTTGGATGGAGCATGGGGACTGTAGTTACAACACCTGCGTCTGTAAGATGAACAACAAATGGAGCAGAGGCTGCACAGAGAGGAAGATCTGAAACCATGGAGTGAGTGTGCTTGGGGAAAGGGATCTGCTGTATCCACTCTGGGTTTTCCAGGAACAGCTTCCCAAGTTACATTTAACTCAGGAGCAGAGTGTGAGGGGACCCTGATTGAACAAGGAGCAGGTCACAGAGTGGTGTCACTTCCTTCAAGACGATCTGCATCTTCACACCAGGGGAGGACGGTGCTGCCGGGGTCACTGTTTCACTCAGCTTCTATGATCCCGATCTTTCCAGGCAGGAGTGGGTGATAAGTCCATCATCTCCCAGTATGCCGACGTCAACATCACCATTTGGAGACGGAGAATATATTTGGTGGTGAGAGCAATTGGGTCCCTGGGAACATCAAAGGGATGGAGCAACACTTCCCGTGTCTGATCGGGTCAGAATGAACCCTCCTGTACACACTCCATCACTACGTCCTGCAGTATTTTTTCCGTTTCAGTAACATACAACCTACCATTCTTCCTAAGGAAAGTGACAGATTATATATTATCTTTAATCCCATTTGCTAAATGTTTATCCATTGACTTCACCTGTCCATATCCAATTACAGACTCTCCACCTTCCCTTGATAATTTAGTTTCCTGTTTATCTTAGTTTAATCGGCATACATAGTTACAGTACATTTGTTCCACTCCTCCTGATCATTGATACAGATTGTCAAGAGCTGTGGACCTAGCACTGGTCACTGGTGACGTTCTGTCAAACTGACTAAGGCTGATTTATCCAGAGTTTCTGCTTCCTGTTTGATCACCAGTCCTCTCCCATTTATGTGTAACACATTCAAAGGGCTGAATAAGAACGAGGAGCATCAGTTCGGCAATCCAACCCCTCAGGCCTGTTCCGACATTGAATACAATCTTAGCTGATGTTATTGCGGCCTCAGTTCCACGTTCCTGTCCGCTCTCCATATTCCTTCACTTACTCAATATCCCAGCACCTACTGCACTCTGCGCCAGTGAATTACACAGATTCCCAACCCTGTGACAGAAGTATGTTCTCCTCAGCCTTGTTTCATTTCTCCCCCACCTCATCCTAAAACTATGGTTTTCGGATCGTTCGAGATTGTCCCACATGAGGAAATATCAACTTCACATCTACATTGTCAATCACCTTTAACATCGTCCAGACCTCTGACATCTCCTCTCATTTTTCTATACTGCAGGCAGTGTTGGCATTAACTGCTCAATCTCCCTTCAGAGGACAATCTCCTCATCTCTGGAGTCAATCGAGTAAACCACTTCTGAACTGCCTCCGTGGCAAATACATCTCTCCTACAGTCAGGACACCAAAACTGCACACAGTACTCAGTTGCCATCTCATACCTCCCTCCCTTTATAATCCATTGTTTTAGAAATTAATGCCAAAGTTGCACTTGCCTTTCTCATTATCTGCTGTACCTACATCGGAGTATTCTGTAGTATGGACGCGGACAGTCAGATCCCTCTGTACCTAATCATTCTGAAGTCTCTCTCCATTTTTTTAGATTACATTACATTACAGTGTGGAAACAGGCCCTTCGGCCCAACAAGTCCACACCGACCCGCAACCCACACATACCCCTTACCTAACACTACGGGCAATTTAGCATGGCCAATTTACCTGACCTGCACATCTTTGGACTGTGGGAGGAAACCGGAGCACCCGGAGGAAACCCACGCAGACACAGGGAGAACGTGCAAACTCCACACAGTCAGTCACCTGAGGTGGGAATTGAACCCGGGTCTCTGGCGCTGTGAAGCAGCAGTGCTAACCACTGTGCCACCGTGCCATAATTTGCCTTTCTGCTACACTGATCCAAACGGATACACTCATACTTTTCGTTGTTCAGTTTCTTCTGTCAAATGTTGCCCCAACCTATCCATATACATTTTCTAACGTTCTTGCATCTTCATTGCAATTTCTCAACTGAGTTAGTGTCATTTGTTAATTTGGTTATAACATGTTCTATCCTATCAACTACGTAAGACTATACATTGTAAATAGTTGGGGCCTGGGGACCAAGACATATGGTTTCCTAAAAGTTGAATTTTGTCAACAGAAAATGACCCGTATTTTTCCATCTCACTGCATTGTGTTGCCTTACCAAGCCTCTATCCAAGCTGATAAATTACTTTTAATTGTAAACGATCTTATTCTGCAGATTAATCATTTGTGCAGAGCTATTCAATACCTTCTGGAAGTCCAAATATTTCATCTCTAGGATCCCCATGATCAAAATCATGTTGATTCTGATGGATTGTGGTTTGACCTTTCAAATTTCTTGTCATTAATTCCTGAATAATCGACTTTAACAATATTTCTTAAATTTCAACAGTTTTCTCACTACTATATATTCCATCACGAAGGTGATCATTCTAAATTCTTACTTCTCTATAATCTCTTTGTTTGCTCCAATCCTGTATAATTGGCACATGACGTGAAATGACCTGCTCTGATTGCTCTGTGACAGGTCGGAGTCGCTGAATGGACTCATTCTCTTCCTTGTGCACAAAGTCGGTGGGCTGATGTCTTTCTGGTGTTCCAAATCACCATCTCGATGGTCTGCCTGTCCTCCTCCTGTTGATGCATAAGAGTCGTGAGGGCTTATGCAATCTTCCTGTTGCTGTGTAACAGTTTGAGGGGCTGAAAACACTTTATCATATTCCTCCATGACAGGCTGGAGATACTGAACGGTCTCTCCTGCATCCCTGATGTAGGACTGAGGGAATGATTGGCCTTCTTCTTTTCCCATACATGAGACACGTGAGGTAAACTTCTTCCTCCTTTCCCATAAGAAATCTTATAGGTTGCATCCTTCTCCAATTCCCGTGCAACAGGCTCTATGGGACTGAATATCCTCCTGGTATCCCAGTGCACCAATCTCCAGTCCCTCTTCCAGTTCCTATGTTACAGACTTGAGGAGGCTGAATAGACTGATCCTATTGCTGCATAACAGGATACTGGTGTGCATGGCCGACTCTGGGCCCAGTGTTATCGACTCGAGGAGCTGACTGGCCTCCTCCCGTAACTGTATATCAGGCTCCAGGGTCTGAATAGCCTCTTCCTGTGCTGTTGTAACAGGGTCAATGTCCTTTGAGACACTACCGACTAATAAATGACAGAAGACGCTGAACGACAGAATGCCCGTACTCTGAAGCATTCTCGTCTCCACATTTGACTTACAGAGATGAAGTATAATATAGTCTTTTTTCTGTATCAAGTCCTGAAGCTGAAAGTAACAAAAGAGGTCCCTCCCAGATACCTCATATTCCTGGCTCAGCTGCTCAAAATTCATCATGATCTCCCTGTCAAAAAATTCTCCCAAACAGGAAACTCATCTGGACTCCCAGAGCCTAAAGCCAGAATTCATAAATCCCGCTGGAATCCTACCAATCCTACAATGGGAGTGAAAGCCGAAGTTTTTGTTTAGTAAAGTACCCTCAACTTCCTGATGAAGGGATTTTGTCCGAAACGTCGATTTCGCTGCTCGTTGGATGCTGCCTGAACTGCTGTGCTCTTCCAGCACCACTAATCCAGTATTGTCCCACCATTCTCCATGCTTTCACTGTGTTAGGGACAATCGGTTTTTGCAATTCTCCATAACAGTCCTCATCTTGTCCATGAACAACAGATTAATGAGGGGACAATTTGCCTAGAAGGCCTGGATGTCCAGCCAAATTAACCATGGGTCCTGACAATCCCAATCAGCCTTATGAGAAAGCAAGGAACTTGGTTGGTATTTCTTAAACTATGGAAAATCTACACGCCCCCATTCACTGTGGAAGCTGCAATATGTCCAGGTTAATAGGAGGCCATCTGTGACGCCAGATGACAGATCAAAGCCAACTGTTAAGCCTCCATAGCGCCTGCCTGGGCAGCGTCAAAGGGAGAATTGGCATGGGGTATCATAAACAAGGAAGGACATTCATTTTAACCAGAGCTAACCCAAACAGAATATTGGATGTTTCTGTCTTATATTCTCTAGCAACTGCACGAAGTTAGCTTTATATAATTAATCGAAGGCTTGGATGATAAAAATACCTAAACATCCTTGTGACCATCTCGATGGAAATCAGATTCCACCCCAAGAACGGGTACTCCAATAAGACCCCCAACAGGAATGGCCTCCGATTTCATAAAATTGATTTTATATCCTGAGAAATATCCAAATAAATTAATCATTCGTATTAAACAGGACACAGATATCTTTGGGATAGTTAGAAATAGAGGAACGCCATCTGATCTTATTCCTTCCTGGTCCTACCTCCTTGCCAGTGATATTGGCGTCCCCCCGGATGCCAACGGCTCAATCATTAATGTAAATGATAACAGTGAAAGGGGGCAACTTTGCTGGCTGCCACTGGCAATACTAAAATTGTCAGACCTTATACCATTAGGGAAATCCACTGCTTTCAGGTCACTATATAACACTGCCACCCACCTGGCGAAGACCCCTCCAAGACCAAACCATTCAAGGACATAAAAGATGCACATCTATTCCATCCAGTGAAATGCTTTCTCTGCATCCAGGGAGACTACCGAATCTGGAATCGAATCTTGCTGGCAGACTGGAACCATACTTAGCACTCTTCTAATATTATCAGAGGACCTACGGCCCCTAGTTAAAATGGTCCTCTTTCACAATTGACCTTCAAAGCCAGCATTTTCGACAAAATTTTGAAGTCCACGTTTAATAATGAATGGTCACATACAAAGTGCAATCCTCTGTGACTTTCCCTCTCTTGAGACTAAGATGAATATTTCCTTCTCTCAAAGAGGATGGGAGGCAGTCCTGACTGTACGAATAATTGTACATATCCAACACTGGCCCAGCCAGCATGTCTATGAACTCCTTCTAAAACTCACTCTGAAAGTCCATCTGGGCCAGGGGCTTTACCACTCTGAAGCTGCCTCAATCTCTCCTGTATCCCTCTGATTATCAGAGGGGCATTCTAAAGAGACGACTGCTCAGAACTTAGACCTTGGAGGTCCAAGGTCTTAATAAAGGACTCCATCGTCGCCAATCTATCCTCCCAGCCCGCTGACTGGAACAACCCAGAGTAGAATTTCCTGAACTCTGCATTAATATTTTTGGGATCGTGGGTGACAATAGCAGCATTCTTCTTTCTGGCCAAGATTGCCTAACATCTGCCTGGTTATCACCATGCTCGAATACCTTCTGTTTCGCAAAGGAAATCTCCCTCTTTGCTCTCTGGGTGAGTGCAGCATTCAGAGCAATCCTGACGGCTGTAATCTGCTGCAATTCAGTTATAGACGCTCTGACAAAATGTGGTGTGTCAGCTCTCTTCAGCCGAGCCTCAAGCATACGCTACTGTTCTCCCTTCTGCCGCTTCTGAGTCACCAAGTAAGAAATAATCAAATCCCTTGTATAGACTTTGGCAGTCTCCCAGAGCACCGTCGGATTACTGGTCGTGCACAAGTTCATGTTCCAAAACAAATTAAATTCCCCTAAAAAATACGCAATGAATTTTCTATCCTTCAGGAGGAAAGGATCCACGTGCCAGTGCCGTGAGCCTGTCCCATCGCCACCATCCTTGACCTCCATGTACACTGCCACATGATCAGAAATCGTTCCCAATTTTAATGGACAGCATCGAATTTAAAAATACCAATGGGGCAAACAACACGCTAATCCAAGTATAGCATTTATGTGGGTTAGAAAAAAAGGTGAAGTCCCTATCTTCAGGGTGAACACATCTCACACATCCACCAACCCAGCTACCTGTTCAGGTCCACCAGTTGCCTGGGTGGCGGGGAAATACCCGCGATATCCCTCGACCTCCTATCCACCTCGGGTCTATACGTCAGTTAAATTCTCCCCTTAAATATACGACGTGCCCCACGTCTCAAGAAGCTTCCAGCACCTGTTGTTCTCTATCGTGCTGGAGTAGCACAAAGACTGGACAGGGATACTGGCCCGATCCGGACCTGCACACTGCGAATCGGTGGGCCCGCTCGATGCTCACCCAGTCTGCTCTGACTTACAGTTTCAAAAATTGTGTGAGCCATTGTTCCAAAAAGCTGACGAGCTGGCATTCTTGTTCCCATTCCGGTAGCCTGACCAAGCTGGTGTTCTTCTGACAGCTCCAATTTTCGAGGTCCTCGACCTTCTGTACTAAGGCCTGGACTTACCATTCTAGGGCTTGGACCCGACCCGCTGAGGATTCTGCCATGGTTTCCTCAGGTGCATCCCACTCTTCCACCTCCACAACATGTGGCCCGAGATGCTGGATCTCCTGGTCATGCTTCTGCAGCTTGGCTGAGATCAATTCCAGCATGGTTCAGATCTCCTCCATTGCTGAACAACCAGGGTAAAATTCGGATCCATTTCGAAACCAAGGGGGTAATCAGTATGTGAAACTGGGGAACATTGATAGACTGTAACACGAGAGCTTCACATCTGTTTTAGTTAGGATAAGGAAGATGCAGGTACAGAATTCAAGAAGATGGACTGGGAAACTCTCGAACATTTTGAAAAAGATGCAAGTTGGGATTGATGGTTTTGGATAATGTAAAGTCCGGATGAGTTGTATCGCAGGATGCTGTTGGAGACAGGAGAGGGAATGTCCTGACCGAAATGTTTTAGTCGAATCTGACCACACAAGGGAGGTGCTAGAGGACTGGAGAACAGCTATGTGGTCCCAAGTTACTGGAAAGGTGGTAGAGATAGACCAGTGTCTGGTGGTGTACCACAGCGAGCAGTGCAGGGTATCAAATTATTGGTGGTATTCATAAATGATGTAAATGTGAATGTGGAGGGGGTGGTGGGGGGTGGGGGCTAAGCATAATAAGTAATTTTGTGTTTGACACAAAGATTGGCCAGGTGGTTGACAGTGAGGAGGAATGCCTTATGATACAGGAAAATACAGGTGGAATGGTCAGATGGTCAGATCAATGGCCGATGGAATGGAACCCTGATAAATATGAGCTGATGCACTTTGTAAGAAGTAAACAGACAGGGGAGAATTCAATGAATAGCAGAACACTAGGGACGTCAGAGAGTGTTTCTCCACACATCCGTGAATGTGACTGGACAGTATAATAGCCAGTTAAGAAATCACACGGGACTATAGGCATAATGTTTATTCATCAAGGCGACAAAATATGAGTTAAACATGCCATTGGTTAGGCCATAGATAGAATACTGTGTGCAGTTCAGGCAGCCACTTTACAGGAAGTGTTTTGGTTTCTCAGTAACACCAGAAACTATTGAGGTCTCCACAGCGTTGGACGCTTCAGTGGAAGTCTCCTGGCTGCAACTTTCTCTAAATTTTCACTTGATTTGTTTTCCCTCCTTGATTGGAGAACTGCATCTGAGAACCTGTGTCTGATCTTTCCTTTTTGCCAAGTACATGTATCAGAACACTTAATTATTAATAGAGTCGAGGCCAATGCCTTCAAATATTTTTGAGGATTTCTGCTGTCATCCATTACACGTGACTCCTTCACTTCCTGTATAATTGGTTACTATGTAGGCTATCTCTACACTTCTCCAATAATTTCAATGAGCTGAAAGGCTTCCTCATATTCCTGTGAAGCTAGCGTGAGGAGCTGAATAATCTCCTCATTTTATCTGTGGAAATGTGCAGTGCCCAGCAGCACTGCTGCATGAATGTTACCGATACTTCCAACAGCACAAGCCTGAATGTTGTCCAGGTCTTGCTGCACATGGACACAGGCTCGTTCAGGAGCTGAATGGGGACATTTTTTCCTGAATATTGTGTGATCTTCCGTGAACACCCCCACTTCTAATCTTATGGTGGTGGCAAGACAGTTATAAAGCAGCTGAAGATGTTTGTGCTGAGGAAGCTACCTTGAGGAACGTTTGCAGATTTGTCCAGGACTGCATGGATTTTTGTCCACAAACCACAATCATTGTGCGTTATGCTTTAAATCACTCTAACCGGGGAAGTTTACAACTCATTCCCATTAAGTGCAATCCTGGTCAGGCTCCTTGAGACCGTCCTTAGATAAATGATGCCTTGATGTTAGGGCCGGTCACTCTTCCCTGAGCCTTTGTGTTCACGTCTTTTGCTCATATCAATTGGGCACAGTGTGGGGCAGGGAGTGCTTTTTCACCAGTCAGAGTTGAGGGCTCAGACACGAATTGGACATGAAAGAGGATATTAGACCTTATGATCTTATTGTGGGAGAAGATCTGCTTGTGGGTTGGGGGGGGGCGAGGGGGGTGGGTAGCCCGTGGATGAATGGCATATCCCTGTTTGTGGCCTTCTCACGTTCTATTATTGGAAAGTAGAGGCTGTTACTTTCCTGGAAGTTCTGTTATTGAATATTACCAGATTGTCTGGACCATCTCTAGGTGAGGAATGGGGGCTGTACTCACAGTGAAAATGGATCTACAACTTGACCAACAAACGAAACACAGGTTGCAGAAAGGGGAAGCTCAGTTAGGAGTGATGAGGACCCTCTTTCATAGTCCTGCCTGGGTTTTCCTACTACATTTTAAAACCAGACCAAACTGGGTTTGACAGTTTTGAGGGGCTGAATGGTCTCCTCTTTTTCTGTGAAAGGAGTAAATAGCCTTTAATTGCTCCTGTCTCGCAGGTTTGATGGGCTGAATGGAACACAGAAACATGGGACTGAGGAGCAGGAGTGGGTCAATGGACACTTTGAGCCTTCTCTACCAGGGACTAAGAATGTGGCTGATCAAGTTGTGCTCTCAGCTCCACTTTCCTGTCTGTGTGCTATTATCCAAGAATCACTTCTCTATCCAATATTTAACTAACTCAGCATTGAATAAATATAACCAAAGAGACATGTCAAACTTGTGGGGAAGTGAATTCTAACTTGAAATGCCTGTTTAGAATTTCTGCTCATCCCTCTTATAGAGTCATAAATCATGTAAATGTGTAGGTGCTGACCA
This sequence comes from Chiloscyllium punctatum, assembly GCF_047496795.1. Classification (NCBI taxonomy): domain Eukaryota; kingdom Metazoa; phylum Chordata; class Chondrichthyes; order Orectolobiformes; family Hemiscylliidae; genus Chiloscyllium; species Chiloscyllium punctatum. The sequence goes on along the minus strand of NC_092769.1, from coordinate 23,278,445 downwards.
GATATCCCATTGTGATCGAGTCTGATTTGAGAGTATTTGGCTCATATTCATCTAAACCTCCTTGTTCAGATACCCATCAAGACGCCAGACTCCACCACTTCCGCTGGGAGATAATTCCATATGGACACCTCCCTCTGTATGAAAACATTGTATCTAACTTCCCTCTAAATTGTTTCCCCTCGTACCTTAAAACAGTCCTCCAGTCTGAAAAGCAATCTTCTACCAACCTCTGTCTCCTCCCTTCAATCTAATTTTGTATTCAATTGGCTTGGGTGCGCTGGTTCCCATGTAATCTAACCTTACTAACTTGCCTAATATGCAGAATCTTGTTGAACAACTTGTTCCAGTCTAAATGGAAAACATCTACAACACTGCCTTCATCAATCTGCTTTGTCTCCTCTTGAACAAACTCAGTCAAATTCGTACAACGCGATTTCTCATGCAAAAAGCTATGGTGACTATCCCCAATCAATCCTTGCCTTTGAAAATGCATGCAATTGGCTATCCCTCGGAATCCCCTCCAACAACTCACCCACCACTGATGTCAGGCTCACTGGTCCAGAGTTCCTTGGGTTGTTGGGTAGCTGTTTTATTTTCTACAGCCACTCTTCCATTGGTCACAGCAAATTATCGGTATAACCATTTTGATGATATGGCAAATGTTATAGGTCTCACATTGGATCAGGGTCATCCTAAGAAGAGGTCAGGTTGATTTCCTTCATTTGTTAAAACAACAAATTCATGACGAAAACAAAGTTCCTCAAACTGTGATGGCAAGGTGAATGTCAAACAGAATAGAAGTTTTTAAAAAATGTACATTGACATTTCCATTTCTGAAAATACAGAGGAGCACAAACATACAGAGACACACTCAAACACACTCAAACACAGAGACAAAAACACGGACACACGCGCACAAGTATACACACAAACACAGACAAATGCATGTACCATAGAACGTAAATAATTACAGTAAATATTTGTAAATAATTACAATAAAAAGGCCATTTTGCCCATCCAGTCTACTGAGCTATTGATCATGGCTGACATGCTTTTCAAGCCAATTCTCCTGCCATCTCACAACAAGCCTTGATCCCATTATTTAAGCATAACTTATCTAGTTATATCCAAAAGATGCTAATGTGTCTGTGTGTCCGTGTGGGTCTGTGTGCATGTGTTGTCTCTCTGTGTGTCCAGTGTCCTGCCCTGTACTCCATGTTGGAGAGTGGGGTTTTAGCAGATTTGAGGCACATCGTTGTAACTTGCTCTGTGCCTATCCATTGAATGCCTGCGTTAATCATTCTCTGCTGCTCATGTGCTCAGTAACATGAGGAATCCCCAGAAGTGTTCGTGATTCAGACCAGGCTTCTCACTTGCATTTTACTGACATTTGACTTAACTCTAGTTTTTGTACGCTCGTGGAAGTGCTGGGGATGGTTTCCTGGAGGCTGTGTTTTAAACTTTGGTGACCCAATTCTGGATGAAATATGGTGACTGTAGTTACAGTATCTGGATCTGCAACATGACCAACAAATGGAGCAGAGACTGCAGAGAGGGGAATCTCTGTAAAATGGAATGAGGGAATTGCAATCAGATCAGTCATGGTTTTGAAGAATGTTGGAGCAGGATTGAATGGCTTGCTCACGCAACTTATTCAGATATTTCTGTTAGTAACAAGCCAATCTCCCTTTTCTCCCAGTGTCCAAGACTGTTGGGTAGTGAGTCACCTCCTCCTGTTTCTGGGGAACAGAAATCTGAGGCCTCACTAGCTTCCAGATTTCTCTGTATCCCAGTCTAGAGCAGTGAGTGACTGCCTCCTGTTCCTGTGTCTCAGTATCGAGTAGTTGAGTGACTACCTCCAGTTCCTGTGTCCCAATCTCGAACAGTTGTAAGACTGTCTCCTGCTCCTGTGTCCCAGTATCAAGCAGTTGAGTCACTACCTCCTGTTTCTCCCTGTTCCTGAGCAGCAGTTTGAATGCTCTGAATGATGTCACAAGGTTAACAAAGGACTTGATAACAGGGAATTTCAAACTTGGAGCAGCATTGACAAAGGGATCTAGAAACTTCTCCACTAAACATTTTGTGCAGCCCGTCTGTTATTTTATTCCTGCCCCCTTTATAAACAGGGTGAATCATATACAACAGTGCAGTCTTCCTACAATACTCCCACATACAGGGATGACAGATAAAAAGATTAAACAATTTATAGTCTATCCCTCAGCAACCCTCATCCATTCCATCCAAACCAAGGCTGCATAAATCTTTAAACCGTATTTTGTAATGAATTAGTCGAGTAAATGTCACACTTTAACACGACAGTCACTGACTACAGCCCTGCACCTTTCACCAAGATCTACTTCAGAAAGCGCGCGGGCTGACTGACCACGTGATGCCGATGCAGAATTCCAGTTCTCTCCAAGATATTCCGCTCTGGGTTTGAAATTAATTTCCTTCTAAATGTAGACTACAAATCCCACATTCAAGCTCAGTTGTAAGGCTTGCAGAGCGGATTATATTCCTGCTTTAGCTGAATACACTGAGGGTGCATTTGGCAGACAGAGGGATCCTGAGGCTGGGATTTGCTGTTCAGCTGGTGCCAGAGACGGTCTCCCATAACAGTGAATGGAAACTCGCTTTATAAAGAAAGGGGCACAATTCACTAACTGTGTTGCAGCGAAATTTCATTTAATAAACACACATTTATTGGATAACTGCCTGTATATTGAATGGAGGATCAAAATTGAGAGACCAAAGCGATTACAACAGATCCGATTTTATATGTTCCGATGTTTAAACATACTAAAGGTTACGAACACTGTGTGGGGAAAACTGAATTGAGGAGATTTTCACCATGAACTAGAATAAAGGATACTCAGTGTGTTGAATGACCTATTCCTTTCCCGATGATTCTGTGCAGTCTGTGGGAAAGCTCTGTAAATCCTTCCACCTGCTCTCAGATGTTCGGAAGGAAATCTCTGCAGAGTCAATACGGTAGTATTTGCCGTTCCAATACTGAGTCTGGTGCCGGGTGATCTGTAAAGTTTTATCCTTTAAGACCCCGGAACAGTTTGATACAACAGAGTGTCTTGTTTGTCCGTTTCAGAGACCATTGAAGAGTGTATCACATGTCTGTGTGTCTGGAGTCACGTTTAGGCCAGACCAGGAAAGCACGGGAGATTCACCTCCTGAAAATACATTGAGGAAGGAAATTGATGTTTACAATCGACATCTCGATATTTTACATCTCGATATTTTATGAATTTTAACGTCCATCAGCTGCCACAGCATTAGCCTGGTCTGGATTAGTAATCCAGTGACTTTTCCACAACTGCACCATCTCCACATGGGGATCTATCTGAAACCACACTGAGCTGGTTATTTCTGTGCTGCTTGACAGCTCTGTCAAAAAGAACTCCCACCAATGTGACTATCGCGATGGGGCTCAGGGTGTGGTAAATGGTCAGACTGCAGTTATTCCGTTGTTATGGGATTGGACATAGTTGAGTAATTTTCCACAATGCCAGGGAGATGTCAGAGTTGGAGCTGGAATGAAACAGCTTCCCCAGGGACACGGCTTGTTGTGCAGCACAAGTTTTCAGTCCCATTGCAGGAATAGTGTCAGGACCCATTGCCTTTGTCGTATTTACTGTGTTCAGCTGTTTCTTCATGTGACATACAGTGAATCAGAGCGATTAAAGACTGGCATCTGTGATTCTGCGGGCAGCATGGCGATGGTGAGGTGGATCATCATCTCAACACTTCTGGCTGAGGACGGTGCAGATAATACAACCATGTCTTTTATACTGATGTACAGGGCTGTCCCGTGATTTCGGATGGAGATATTTATGGAGTCCTCTCCTCCAGTGAGTTGTTTAATAGTCCATCGACATTTATGTCTGGATGTGGCAGCACTGCAGAACTTCGATCTGATCTTTTAGTCTTGCGATCATTTCACCCTCTGTATCAGATGTTAGTCCTGCTGTTTCGAATATAACCAGTCAAGTGCGGTAGCTTTAATGGATTGTCATCAGGTTTAAGTACACATGGTTCCGACCCAATCGTGTTCACCCACACTCGTCGCTGAACCATAGATCAGCTTGATGGTAATGGTAGGCTGAGGGATTGCCCTGGGGAAAATGTTACAGATTGTAGTTGAATACAATTCTACTGCTGTTGTGATTCTAAAGCACCACATGAATGCCCACTTTGAGCTCCAATATGTTCACTTCAATTCTACTGACTCTCCCCCAATTTACATCAAGACCCATTCACCCATCAGCCCTGAACCCAATGTCTTAATCTGGTTTCTGATGTGGTAACACTTCCATTTTCCTATTCTCATTCTGCTGAAGGTCTCTCCCTGGTGTCACACCTCCAATTTGTTACATTACTCAAACCCCTTAACGTTTGCATCTGAATCTTTTCCATTCCACTAATGCGTTCTTCTATATTTGATGTGAATGTGTTCCCCTCTGTTTCTCTTCCTGAGCATGATAAGCGCTCTGCAGTGTCAGTGATGCAAGCCTTATGCAGTTTCAGATCAAGGAATTCGTGCATCTTGCATTATAGGTCACTTCCCAGTGCACGGCTTTCCGTGTTAGGCAAAGAGTTTGAGCAGCTTTAACACACATCTATGGAACTTGTTCAAAAACAGAAATTGCTGAAGAAACTCAGCAGATCTGGCAGCATCTCGTGGAGTGCAAGTAGAGTTAAACTTTCAGGGCTAGTGACCCTTCTACAAATCTCCCATTATCTCCAGCAATTTTTGCATTTTCATTTCCAGTATCTATAGTTATTTGTTCAATTGAAAATTTGTTCTGAGCCTATTTATTTCTAGACAAACTCAACAGGTCTGGTATCATCTGCAGAGACAGAGAAACAGAGTTAGCGTTTCAAGTCCAGTATGACACTTCTTGAGAACTGAAAAGGATTGGAAAATGAGCTTTATAGTCCCTAGACAGATGTGGGGAGGGGGGTTGACGGGTAAAAGAGGATGTGGCAAATGATAAACATGCTTTTAATAGTGGTGAATTAGACGATCATGTGAAATAGCTTTAAGTTAAGCTGTGAATGGGGAAAAAGGATTATCTCTATTGAGTGAAAGATAAAGACATAACCAGACAAAGGTCATTGAGAGGCCCGGATGGAGAAAGTACAGAAACTGGAGAATAGCTATAATGGGGTCAGACTGTGAAGTTATGAATTGTACATTAACTCCTACAGGATGTAATGTACAAAAGATTAAAGTGAGTTGTTACTCGAGCTTGGGTTGTGCTTCCTTGGAACATTGCAGCAGCCCAAGGCCGAAATGTTAGCATGAGAGCAAGGTAGGTTATTGAAATGGGAAGCAATGAGAAGGTCAAGATTATTTCCACAGACAGAGTGGGAGTGTTCCTCAAAGCAATCTCTGTTTGGTCTCGCCAATATAGAGAGACTGCATTATGAGCAGCAATGATAGGAGACCAGATTGAAAGTTTACATGTGAAATGCTGCTTCACCTGGAAGGTATGTTTGGTGCCTTGGGCAGTGAGGAGGGAAGAGGTGAATGGACAAGTGTTGTATTCTCTGCAATTGCATGGGAAGGTGTTATGTGGAGTGGGAACTATTCGGGGTGATGGAGGGGTCATTGAGGGAACGGCCCCTGTGAAATACTGACTGTTGGCGGGAAAGGCAGATGTGTTTGATGGTGCTGGCCTGCTGGAGATGGTGGAAATGGCAATTTTGATCCTCAATTCTCAGAGGAAGTGTGGACAAGTAGGAATCTAACATTTTTCAAGGATGAAAGGGACGGATTGAGGGCAACACCATGGGAGATGGGATAGTGACATCTGAAGGCCCTGGCCACCAGAGTTAGGGGGTTTCTGGTTTGAAGGAAAATGAGGTCACGTTAAACGAAGCTCACATGAATGTTGCATCATCAAACAGAAATAACAGAGTTGGAGAAACTTGGAGAATGGGGTCAGCCTCCGCTGATCATGTGTTCAGCCACATGCAGAAGCTCCCCCTGAATGATTGAAATGAACCAGGCATCTAAACCGAGGATTTCTGCCTCACATCTGGTCTAACGCATAATGTGAAAATAGACCCAGTGGAAGGCCAGTGAGTATACGTTAGCAGACATTCAAGCAGATATCCCAAACCTCTAAGTAATTCTTGTTTCTGTTCAAAAGAAGAACTCGATAAGCAGACGAACCACACATGGTTGACAAAAGCTCTCAAGGATACTATTGATGAGGAATAGTTTAGGTCCAGATTTAGAATGTTTATTTCAGGGACCATAAGCTGATGTTAGGGATGCATTTCAGCTGTGCTTCCTGATTTACTCTCCAGAAAACACTGCCATTGCTGTTCCATCCTCTTCCCTGTCCATCTCCCCTTCCTGATTCCAGGATCTTAGTCTCAAATTACAGAGTACATTCTCTCACATTATGGTCCGCAACCCACTTCACCTGAAACTCTTTGATCAAGTCTACCTACTCTGCTGTAGCATCAAGCTGCGTTTTGTGCTGCCACTTTGCTCTGGTCTCAGTGTGGCTCGGCCTCTCCATTCATGCTGTTTTCCACCCTCCCATTCACATCTCACTCCGGAAAGTTTCCTTCTTTGAGTAAACCTTATTGAAAACACCTCTCCCCCTTTGCACTGAATTCACACTGTGATCCAAATTTCAAAAAGTATACTCAGCCTCCATCTCACTCTGCTGAAGGTAGACGCTGACCGTGTGATACAAGAATTCCCCTTCTTATATGGTTCAGGCCAGAGATGCGCTTTCACTGTAGAGATCATCACACGATTTGGACAAAGCAATTCACGTGTTTGACCTCTTATTGGTACTCGTAAGAGTTTCATGCTGCCTTAGTATTGTAACATGGAGAAAAACAAATCACAGTATGAAGCTTGGGCTGTGTTATTTACCTGTCATTTGAATACTGTCTCAAATTTGCAGTACTTATCATTAAACGCTTGTTCGTGAAGCTGGTGTCAGATAGCATGTAGGAGGTTGAGGGATGACATTGTAAAAATTTATAAAATCATGAGAGGTATGAGTAGAGTGACCAGCCAAGGTTTTTTTTTCCACGGATGGGGGAGTTCAACCATAGAAGGCATAGGTTAAAGGTGAAAGAGGGAAGATTTGAAATGGACGAAGGGTCAATGCTTTCACACAGAGGGTGATGTGTGTATATGGAATGAGCAGTTTGAGGAAGAGTGGGAGGAGTAAGTACAGCTACAACATTTAAAACTCATTAGGACAAACATACGAATGGGAAAAGCTTACAGGCATAATGACAAAATGCAATCATTTGAGACCAGTTTAGTTTGGAAAACCTAGTAAGCATGGACAAGTTGGACCAAAGGGTCTGTTTGTGTGCGATATGACTGTATGATTAGATTAGATTAGATTAGATTACTTACAGTGTGGAAACAGGCCCTTCAGCCCAACAAGTCCACACCGCCCCGCCGAAGCGTAACCCACCCATACCCCTACATCTACATTTACCCCTTACCTAACACTATGGGCAATTTAGCATGGCCAATTCACCTGGCCTGCACATCTTTGGACTGTGGGAGGAAACCGGAGCACCCGGAGGAAACCCACGCAGACACGGGGAGAACGTGCAAACTCCACACAGTCAGTCGCCTGAGGCGGGAATTGAACCCGGGTCTCAGGCGCTGTGAGGCAGCAGTGCTAACCACTGTGCCACCGTGCCGCCCATTATGAATCGAGAAAGCAAGGAAAAGGGGAGAAAAGACATGATGTAGTAAATTGGCATGAAGTACAAAAACAAGTAGCATGAGCTTTTCCGAGAATATAAAAAAAGTTCAAGATGAGTGTGTGACCTGAGGTAGAATTTAAAGCAGGAAAGTATATTGCGCATGATTGGAGGGAGTGACTGAATAATTGGCTACAGGGAGCAGACAGATAATTTACACCCACGTTTTACATCTTTCCTCACAGGGGAAGGTACAGTAAGTGTCTCAATGATGTAAACCAAATGGTAATAGGAGGGAAGTTCCTGAACCGTCTCTAACAAAAGGAACAAGGATTTTTCTAACAGGTAAGAGTAAGGGTAGACAGGCCAGCAGTAACTCACAGCTGGTTTTAAAAGAAGTGGTCATAGTCTTGGGATCATGGCGCCCTCTCTACAAAATGTTAGTTCTGCTGTTTGTAAATGTAAGCAGTAATTGTGGTAGCTTGAATGGATAGTCTTCAGGTTTAGGTACACACAGTTCTGACCGTGGCATGTTCACCCACACTCATCACTGAGGCGGAGATCGGCTTCATCGTAATGGTAGACTGAGAGATTATATTGTGGTTGAATATAATTCTACTACTGCTGCTGTTACTACAGCTGCTATGATTTGCAGTATCACATGAATGCCCAGTTTGAGCTGCAATATCTGCAGTACAATTCTGCTGCCTGTCCTCAATTCGCACGTGGACCCGATCACCCTTCTCCCCTGTACACAGTGCCCTATCCTGGTTTCTGATGTGGGAACGCATCCATATTTATTAGGTTCTCATCCTGTTAGGGTATCTTCATGATGCCATGCCTGGAATTTGTCGCATTCCTCAAACGCATTTAACATTTTCACCTGAATATTTTCTCCTCCAGTAATGCCATCTTCTGTTTAAAGCGAATGTGTTTCCCTCTGTTTCTCTCCATGACCATGGTTAAGAGCTCGGTAGTGTCAGTAATGACAGCCTTATGTAGTTTCAGATCAAATGAATGTGTATACCTGCATTATCATTCACTTCCCGGTGTATGGCGCTCCATGTTGGTCAGGGTGTATGAGCAGCTTTGACAGACATGTTTGAAACTGATTCAAAAACAGAAATTGCTGAAGACACTGCCAAGTCTGACAGCATCTGTGGAGTGAAAACAGAGTTAATCTTTCGGGTTCTGTGACTGTTCCTCAAAGCACCCAGTGAGCTATATTGAAAATGTATTCTGTAACTTTTCATTTTAGAAGGAACTCAGTGGGTCTGGCAACATCTGCAAAGACAGAGAAACAATGTTAATGTTTCAAGTCCAGTGCAAATCTTCTTCAGGCGTGTAAAGGATTGGAAAGTGAGCGCTTTAGTATCTTGGCAGAGGTGGGAAAGAGTGTTTGGAGGCCCACTGTGAAAGACAAATAGGCTTGAAATTGTGGTGAAAGAGACACAGATATACAATGGGTGTAAACTAATGTGTAAATATTAGAAATTGATTTTCTCTGTTGAATGGAACATAAACAAGACACGAACTTAGGGAGCCCAGGAGGGAGAGTGTACGGAAAATGGAGAACAGCCATAGTGGGTTCAGGCTGGGAATTTATGGAATTGAATATTAACTCCTACAGACTGTAACGTACCAATGTGTAAAGTGAGGTGTTACTCGAGCGTGGGTTGCGCTTACTCTCAGTAACCTTTGATCCCCTTGTCAATCAAGAACTTATCTGAGTCTGTTTTAAATATACTAAATAGAACATAGAACATAGAACAGTACAGCACAGAACAGGCCCTTTGGGCCACGATGTTGTCCCGAGATTTAATCCTAATGTAAAATGTAGTAATTTAACCTCCGCAGCCCTCAACTCACTGCTATCCATTTGCATGTCCAGCAGTCGCATAAATGTCCCCAATGACTCTGCTTCCACCAACAGAGCTTGCTCAACCTTTCTTCATAAAGCATCCCTCCAGTACAGGCAGCATCCTGGTAAACTTTCTTTGCACCCTCTCCAAAGCCTCTGTATCTTTCCTATACTATGGGGTCCACAAGTGGACATAATATTCCAAGTGTGGTCTCACCAGGGACTTGTAGAGCTGCAGCAAAACCTCACTGCTCTTAAACTCTATCCCCCTGTTAATCAAAGCCAACACACCATATGCTTTCTTGACACCCTATCCACTTGGGTGGCAACTTTGAGGGATCTATGCACTTGCGCACCCACATCCCTCTGTTCCTCCACACTGCCAAGAATCCCGTATTTAATGCTATATTCAGGATTTGAATTTGACCTTCCAAAATGCATCACTTCGCATTTACCCAGGTTGAACTCCATCTGCCATTTCTTAGCCCAGCTCTGCATCCTGTCTATGTCGCGCTGCAGCCTACACAAGCCCTCAATACTATCAACGACACCTCCAAACTTTGTGTCATCAGCAAATTTACTAACCCACCCCATAACCTCCTCATCTAAGTCATTTATAAAAACTACAAAGAGCAGAGACCCAAGGACATAGCCCTGTGAGATCCCTCTCAACACTGTCCTCCAATTGAATTGGACCCGGTTTTCTGGTGCTGTGAGGCAGCAGTGCCAACCACTGCACCACCGCGCCACCCCTAAAGATTTTTAAACATTCTAAACCCTGGAACATCAAGCAACCATCCCTGCCCCCGTGAAATCTACGTCTCGGTTATGGCCATGACATTGTAGCCCCAAGTACTGATCCATGCTCTAAGTTTGTCACTCTTATTTCAGACATTCCTTGCATTAAAGCAGACGCACTTTAACTGATCCCTTTTTTTCATCGCGTGAGAAATCTTACTGATAGGTTCAATATATCCTGTCACTGTCCCGTCTGCAACTAACCGCCTCTCAGGCATGTGGTCTGATCCCTACCCCCCTGCCAAACTAGTTCAAACCCGCCAGAATCACACAAGCAAACATCCCAAATAGGTCACTTGTGCCCCTCCAGTTCAGGTGCAACGCGTCCTTCCTGTACAGGCCCGACCTTACCCAGAAGGTATCCCGATGGTCTAGGTATCTGTAACCCTCCCTCCTGCACCAGCCCCGCAGCCATGTGTAAGTCGGCATTCGCTGACTGTTCCTCATCTCACTAGCTCGTGGCCCTGGTAGCAAACCAGAGATCACTGCTCTACTCGTCCTGCTCTTCAGCTTCCAAACTAACTCTCTGTGGTCACTTTTCAGATCCTCAGTCCCTTTCCTGGCTATATCGTTGGTGCCAAATGATCTGGTTTCGACAGCCTTCTGTGGTAAGGAATTCCACAATTTCACCACTCTCTTGCTAAAGACGTTTCATCTTGTCTTCATTCTAATGGATTTTCCCTTTGCTCTAAGCCTGTGTCCTCTTGCCAGTGCAAACGGGTTCCCAATTTTGTCTGTATCCAGGCCATTCAGATTCTGCAAGTTTCAACTGGATCCCCCCCTCATCCTTCTAATTTCCATCGAGTATAAACCCAGTGTTTTCCAATGTTCCTCATGTGTTCAGCTTTTCATTTCTGGTGAACCTTCTCTTGACACACACCAAGGCTAATATATCCTTCCTGAGGTATGAGGCACAAAATACTGGAAATGTGGTCTGACCAGAGCCTTAAAAAGCCTCAGAATCTCCACCAGTATATCCTACCCGTCTCGAGATGAATGACAACATTGCATCTTCCTTCTTAACTGACTCAACCTGCAAGTTTATCTAAGGCGAATCCTGGGCTTGGAATCCAAGTTCCTTTGTTACTCAGATTTCTGATTTTTTTTCCATTTAGTAAATAGTCCATGCCTGTATTCTTCATACCAAAGTGCATTACCTCACACTCTCCCACATTGTGTTCCATCTGCTACTCCTTTTCCCACTCTCCTAAACTGTCGAAATCTTTCTGCAGGCTCCCTGCCTCCTCAATACTACATGCCCCTCCACCTATCTTTGCATCATCTGCAAACGTAGCCAGAATGTCTTCTGCCCCGCCACTCAGATCATTAACCTATAAAGTGAAATGTTGTGGTCTCAACATTGGCTCTTGTGGAACACTGGTAGTTACCGGCTGCCGTCCTGAGAGGGACAATTTTATCCTCACTCTGCATCTATCAGAGAGCTAACCTTTTATCCATACTTGTACCTGGTCTCTGACACCATGGGTCCTTATCTTACTCTGCAGCCTCCTGTGCGGTACCATATCAGAGGCCTTCTGGAAGTTCAGATAGGTATCTCTCTCTGGTCCAACCCATCATTAACTTCTAAAAGAATACTCATAATCATGAGAGCAATACAGGTTATTGAAATGGGGTGCAACAGAAGGCCAGGGTCATTTCTATAGACAGAGAGGAGATGTTCCTCAAAACAGTTTCTCTTTGGCTCACTAGTGTAAAGGAGACAGCATTGTGAGCAGCAATGACAGAAAACTGGATTGAAAGTGTACACGTGAAATGCTGCTTTACCTGGAAGGTGTGTATAGGGCCTTGGACAGTGAGGAGGGAAGAGGTGAATGGGCAAATGTTGCAGCTCCTGCATTTACATGGGAAGGTGCCATGGGGGTGTGGGGAAGTGTGCGGGATGATGGAGGGTGCCACAGAAGGAGTGGTCCCTGTGAAATGCTGACAGTGGACGGGAGTGGAAGATGTGTTTGATGGTGCTGTCCTGCTGGAGGTGGTGGAAGCGGCATTGATTCAGTGAATGTAGATTCTAGTGCAGTAGGAAGTGAGGACAAGGGAGACCTATCATTGTTCTGCGAAGGAGGGGACGGAGTGAGAGCAGAAGTGAGGGAGACGGGACAGTCACAGCTGAAAGCTCAGTCCATCAGAGTGAAGGGATTTCACGTTCGAGTGAAAAGGATGACATGTATTAACCTTCCCAAAGGAATGCGGCATCATATTACAGAAATGACAGAGGCAGGGAAACTGTGAGAATGGAGACACCCACAGCTGATTATGTGTTCAGCCACATAGTAGGTTCCCCCTCAATGATTGAAAAGAGCCAGGCATTTCAAATGCAGATATTTGTCATATATCTGGTCAAACATGGAGTGTGAAAACAGACGTAGGTGAAGGTCAGCAGGTGTGTGTGTGTGTGTGGTGGGGGGGACGGACATTTAAGCAGGTACTGCTTAATAATGCTCAGTAACGATTGACTCCTATCAAAAAGAAGATGATATGAAGATGTGAAGATGAACCACCCATGATGTACAAAGTCTGTGAAGTATGTTAATCCATCACAAAGAAGAATGCAGATTGGGGCGCTCTGACGTCGGCCACATTTGGGAAGTTTACTTTTGGAACCAGAAGCAGATTGTATAAAACAAAATACAAAGAAAAATATTCCAAAACTGGCAAGAAACATGAAAAGAAACTAACCGCAAGAGTTTTCCCATATCAAATAAAAAAAAGTTTATGATGTATTGTGACCCTTGGAAGAAAGCCAGGAGAGAATATGTGGGACACCGGGAGCTTGTGACTGGGGAACTGGTTTCAGGGAACAGGCAGAGAATTTAAAACAGTATTTTACATCGTTCCTCACAGGGGAAGGCACAAAGAGTTTCAACATTATAAACAAAATTGTAGTCAGATGAAAGTTTTGCATTGTCTCTGACAAAACGTACAAGGCCTTTCTCAAACAGAAAAGACCAAGGGTAAACAGCTCACCAGCAATTCATAGCTTGCTTTAATAGAAGTGGTTACAGAGTGACTGGTGGCACTGTGTGAAATATTCCATAACTCTCAAGATTACAGGAGTGTTCCAATGAAACTGGCTATAACTCCAGAGTGGCGCCTGTCTTCAAGAAGAGAGTGAGTCTTCAAGTGTCTAAGTGCTCTCTTTGTCTGAATAGCGGAGTATATTTAAGAGGCTTAATGGACTCTTGAGGCGCTTTCATCCTGAGTGATTAAAAAAAATGGAAACTCTGCTCCTTCCTCTGATGGGTTACATACCGGGGGAAGAACAGTTTGCTAAAGTTGAATTATTTTGAAAATTATCTGGAACATTGTACAAATGACATCATCCAGAGAATTCTAGAAACTGCAATCATAAGAACATTTTATAACCATGTGGGGGTATTGGGTAGGTGAGAGAGAGAGAGAGAGAGAAGGTGCTGCATTGCAGTGGTGAGAGTGATGGAGCCTTATTCTGGGGAAGGCGCTAACAGATATTCAGTTAGTGTGAGAGAGTTCAGAGAATACAGTGACCCTTATCCTGCCAGAGCGGAGAAGGTTATTGATGCTTTTCCTGTATTGCTGGACATTTCTTCAGACCGCAGATACTGCACTGAGCTGAGTGGTGTGCTCAGATCATACTCGATGAGTTTGGTGGTGCGGATCCCTCTGGGAAGAGAATGGTCCCGCTTTATATCAGACCATTCACCCAGCCCTCCGTGCCCCTGTTGACAAGCTGTGGTGTAATTTCCCTAATCTGCCATGCTTGGTTAAACTGTGCAGGGCAGCTCCAAACTTGTCCTTTTAACGATGGCAGCAGTGCCAGGGATCACTGAATATCCAGGGGTACCCGGGCGATGGTGTGTAACTACAGCCATGATGGGTGGGAAAGTCAGGCTGGTATTGAATGAGAGGGACATCATGGGATGCGGTGGGTAGTTAATGAGGTGAGTTCGATAAGATAACACCAGGAAACTAGCTCGGCCTCGTGCAGACATTCCTTCTGTCGCACTCAATGAAAATGGCACTGAGACAAATTATTGTTCGATTTAGTCCAATGAGTCGAAGACTCTGCCGATCCAACTCCCAGTTACAAAGCTGCAGGACAAATGCTTATCCAAAACTCTCCATCATCTTAACTTACACCAATATCCTGCTCACCCATCATTCCTGGAATAAGTGATCTATATTGCAAGTTGCTATCGAAATGTTTTCATTTCACAATTTTTAAATCTACTATCAGAAACTTCTGTGAAATTCTCTCTCAATCTCCCCCTCGCTTTAAACCAAGCTCCTCCCATTTGTTGGTATTAAAACTGATTCCCCCGTCATCTATCTCTGAGCTGCAAGTTTCCCCACGCTGGGCAGTGATCTAACACAGTGTTACTGAGCAATGCAGTGATTGGTGTACACAGGTGTGTATGCTGGGAAGGTAACTGCTCCAGATTAATAGATAAATTCACTGCTATTCATTGCACAGCTCCCCATACTGCACGGATATCCAGTCCGTGTGTATAGAACAATGCCTTTGTGTGTTCTGCACAACGCCCTGTGCTGAAAAGATTATCTATCCAAGTTTTAAGCTCAGTGCACTGTTGGACCGATAAGTTGTGAACTTGTGAATTCGAAACAGTGTTCGATCCTGGACGGATTGCTGAGCAGTACACCAGCCTGGTCTACGCAGTGCTTCATGCTGAGCAGGTACCTCATCTGGGCTTATACGTGTCCGGGCTGGATCTGAGAGATCGATTGAGTATCTGATATAATTCCTGACATGACTATCACTCCTCCAGCTTGGCTCATTCCGCTGGTAAATGTGAGGTGATATGTTTCAGATAAAATTTACTTGGTCGAACTATTTGACATTAAGCAAAACACAATTTATTCGAATACTGTCGATAAAAGACAACAAAAGGAAGAGGAACTTCCAATAACTTAATTCTGTTGGAAAACTTAGCAGAAAAATAGTTTACTTAATACCTATACAGTAACTGCTCCAATATGGTATCGTCCAATAAGCACACAAATGTCAAAATGTCAGGAAACAGATTGTCTCACATGCAGTTCCCCAATCCAGGAGGAAAGAACATCAAAAGACAGTTCCGAGAGAGATCTCACAGAGATTGTGTAACATCCGGGAGAGATTTCCTGCCTTCCAACTCTGCTGAGACCCCAGCAATAACTACCGAAAGGTAAAACTAAGAATCCTGGTTCTGGGAGATCTTGACAATCACTCCACAGGACCGGGCCATGGCTGCAAGAACACAAGGAATGGACGGTATCTACATCGTCGATGGCTCCGTAGGTGTCTCTCAAAAATGCTTAAACCCATTTAAGCCGTAAATACTGGACAGACAAAAGTCAAAGTTAAACATTAATAAATAAAACGAAAAGATGCAGCAGGCCTGGTGATCAGACACAGACGTCCTCGGGAGCCCAGAAATGTATACGCTGCCAACACACAGCTGAATCATCGAGCTTGTGAAGATAAAGAATTATCTCTCTCCATCACCTCTATATTTACAACTGGAAATATGCTATTAGGCCAATAATCAGTGATATCAAAATCCCACCCACAGCAAGTATTATTGTGATATATCAGAGTTGCCGTGAAATGGGTTAACTGGAGCTGTTTGTTCAGTGACTGTGATTAATATCAGTCTTCCTAGACCTAACTGAGTCACTGGAGGATTTCCCTCTTCCATAATTACGGACTTTTTCAACTTGTTATGCCATAGTATTCGGCGCAGAGTCAACCTCAACAAGATTGGGATCAGCAGCTACAGAGGAAAAGAGAAAAATCAGAATCTGAGAACATTATAATGGTCCAACAATGGATTTGAATCTGAGAACATTAGGCTGGAATATTCCAACAATGGATCAGAATCTGAGAACATTCGACTGGAATGTTCCAACAATGGATCCGAATCTGAGAACATTAGTCTGGAATGTTCCAACAATGGATCAGAATCTGAGAACATTAGACCGGAATGTTCCAACAATGGATCAGAATCTGAGAACATTAGACCGGAATGTTCCAACAATGGATCAGAATCTGAGAACATTAGACTGGAATGTTCCAACAATAGACAGGGCTTTATCCTGGGGTCTACACTTGATTTCTCAGGATTGGCCACGGTTAGAGACGCGGATACGAGCCGTACTAATGATTATTCAAGCTGGGTACTATCCCATCCTCGCTATTATTGGTGTTCCTGGTAAGTCTATCTCTGTCAATTCTATAAATGATGCTGAATGTTCTTGCTATTCTGGTTGATTATATTTAACAAATACATCAACTTTCAGTCACAAACACCACTTCCTTCTCATGCATTTCCAAAGTACTTACTCATAAGCATCTGAGAAGGAACAAGCCTGTTCGGAATATTGAGTCCCTTTTTGCCGTGTACTGCTTTATGTCTCCGTATTCTCTCTGTCATCAAACCTGCTGACACCCCCTTCATAATATCCCCAATTTCCAGCTCTGCCTGAGTTCTGTTGCTGACTTCGCCATCACCTACCCCTTCGTTAACGACAGATTTTATGGACCCAGTTCTCTTCTGACATCTCTTCCTGTTACAAATAGTTTGACCACAAACTTGTTCTTGTCTGTACAGTTACTTCACAACAGGTACTCTTAAACAGAGTAATAATATCACTGACTGTGTAATTCAGAGGCACGGGTTATAACTCTAAAAGCATTGTCTGAAATCCTACCAAAGTCGATGACTATATTTGAATTCCAATGACAAAAATTGGAATGAAATACAATTTCACTCATAGCAACCATACACCACCAGGATTTCTTTTCTTATTTTATGAATAAACTTTGGTAAAGAAACCTAACATGTTTGCCCTGTCTGAACTAAGTGTCACCTCAGATCCACAACAATCTGGTTGTCTCCATATTGTCTTGACAAATGGCCGCGTGGTCAAGGGAAGTTAGGATGGACAAAAAATGCTGCCCTTGCCAGTGATGCTTGCATCCCGCGAAACAACAACATTAAAGGTGAAATAACCAAGGAAATGCGGATGCTGACGATCTGAAATAAAATTTTCCAACGTCTGAACGAATGTTGAAGAATCTCAGCAGGTATTGCAATCTGTCTGAAGAAACACAAATAGTGTTTCGAGTTCAGTGACCCTATCAAAACTGAATGCAACTGAAAAATAATATTATGATATCAGGGTTGGTTGGAAGAGTGAGCGGGCGGTTTGTGTTGAGTGGATGATGTCCAGCAAGAGAGAGAGAGAGAGAGAGAGAGAAAGGAAAAGCAAGCAAAAGGATTGCTGATGATGGACTGGAAGGAAAACAGAATGGGATGTTATTCTGACAATTCCCCTTTTCACATATTCTTGAATATCTAATTTATTATGGGATGTCCCTGCTTACCGTGAGTTATGTTCCTCTATCTCTCCTCTCTGAGTGTGGTGATCAACTCCATCAACAATACTTATAGTCTCTGAGATAGAGAGAAACGTAATGTTCCATTGTCAACTGCTTCTTTGGAGAGAGGAACTGTTACTGTGCGACTGTTTGGAGATGTAACAGCTTTCTCAGCCAGGAAAAGAAACTGAGGAGACCGAGGCATTTTCAACACTGATTGAATGCACTGTGGGTGTGGGGAATTGACTTGCTGCTGTCATCTAGAAAGTCAGTGGAGGGTCTGTGGATGGTGTTCTCAGGATTGTGATGTCAGCTACTGGGTTCATTCAGGGAACCCCGAGGGCCTGGGGACCCCACTCTGAATACTGCATTTACAGTGTGTCTGGGTCCATGGTAAACAAATGGAGCTATGACGACAAAGAAGGGAAGCTGTGTAAATAGGGAGGAGCAGGGCACTGTACTATACTCTCTGGGATTTCCAGGAAAATTTGTCTATGCTGCACCTATTCAGGTGTAATGTGTAATACCAGCTTGTCTCAACATTAAGGTGGTCATT
Organism: Chiloscyllium punctatum; assembly: GCF_047496795.1. NCBI lineage: Eukaryota > Metazoa > Chordata > Chondrichthyes > Orectolobiformes > Hemiscylliidae > Chiloscyllium > Chiloscyllium punctatum. The sequence continues at coordinate 23,260,142 of NC_092769.1, read as the reverse complement.
GAGCTGTATCCCGTCCTTCAGTATAACCAGTCATCTCACACCAGAGACAGGACTGTGCTGACACTCACGATGAATTAAACTGGATTGATTCTGGAAATTTCCAGGCAGCAGTGGGTAATATATCCATCTCCGTAGTGCAGTCCTCCAATGTATTCACAAGCAGTCAGAAACCACCTGCCTGTTGAGAGGAATGCATTGGTTCAATCTCCACAGGGGATGGTACAGAAACTAATTTGCAGAAATATTATGGAACAGAGTGAATGTAAAAATGGGAGACTGCAGGAAATCAGAAGTAATGAAGAGTATGTTATTGAAATTCCAATTGAATTGAAGTTTCCTAAGTTGCTGCATCTGATGAGCTCCATCCCAGAGTGATTGAGATCAGAACAGAGCTAATGAAAGAATTGCTGATTATTCTTCAAAGCTAGTTAGGTTCTGGAAAGAATGCCGCAGACTGGAAAACACCTATTGTAAACTTAAATATTTAAATCAGGATGGAGAGGGAAAACCGAAAACTAAATAGCTTGATGTCAGCTGTGAGAAAAAATATTGGAACGTTTTATAAGGAAATTGACAACTACATACTTGGAGAATAATAATTTGATTTGGTTCATTCGGCCTAGATTCAGGAAAGGGAAATGATCTTTGATAAACTTGTTCGTGGACATTGTCCGTTGTAACATTGACAGTTGAGAACCAATGGGATTGGAGTATTTGTATTTTTAGAAGACGCTTGACATGTTTGAATACAGGTGAGTGGGGAATGTTAGAGTCCATGGGTAGGTAGGCGTGGAATATATACCACATGGATTCAAAATTAGGTAATAGAGATATGAGAAGAATTCTGTTTTTCTCTGGAGTGAAGGATTGATGGGTGGCAGCAGGATCAGTGTTTGGGCAATAGCTGTTCACAAGGTAGAATAATGATTCAGATGTGAACAACCGATATCATCATGTACATTTATATTTATTAAATGATAGAGAGGTTGGCGATTGCTTTTGTTGAAAAGGACCTGGATGTCCTTGGTCATAAGTCATTGACAGAATTCATACGGGGGCAGGAACTAAATAATATGTGGTTCTTCATGCAAAATGATTGAAGTACAAAAGTTAGAATATCTTTCCAACTGATCGTATTTTTTGAGAGAGTATTTGGTGCATTTTGTAAAGATTTGGTCTGCTTTATAAACAATGATCCCTTTGTCACTGAGAGAGTGGAAAGTATTTTGACCAGACTAAACACTGGCATGATGTTACCATGAGGAGAGTGTGCAGTAACTGTGTTTAATCTGTAGCGCTGTGAGATAATAAGAAGTTGAAGCTTGATGGATATGGACAGAAATTCATTATGTCCCAAACAGCTGAATCGGGTGAAAATTTCATGCTTTTCATTGGATGTTTGATTCACGACATCTGCATCTGCAGAGCTCCCATGTCGATTGACAGTGAGGTACAGGCTCTGAATGAACTCTGAACACTTTAATGCACAGTTACTGTGTGACACTGCATTGAATGTCACTTTGTACACAATCCTGTCAGCAGCCAAAATACCTTCATTCTGAAACAGTTAGTTATTCCCCACCAGTTTCCGACCTCCACGGAGACCATGGGACTGCCTTCTTGGAGATGGAAGGTAACTTGGAGAATGGCTGAAAAATGTTGGCTTCATTCCGACTGCCAGAAAACCATGTTAAAGTAACACATATGTGCCATGAGTAATTAAGTCGTGTGGATCAAATTGGAGCAGTCTGTCTGTGCAGCCCCTGCTCCATTTGTTTGTGATGTTGGAGCATCTCTGACACTTTCCTGTTCCTGCGTTAGTGGCTTGACAAGCTGAATAACCTCTTCCTGATCCTTTGTAACTGACTCCGGGTGTGAAATGGTTCTGTCTGTTCCCATGTATGTGACATGTGGGAGAGAGTAGACTCCCTGACTTCCTGTGCAACAGGCAAGAGGGACTGAATGGTCTATCCTTCTTCTTGTCCAGTAGTTTGATGGGATGGGATGAATGGCTTCCTCACATTCTTGTGAAACCAGATTGAGGTGCTGAATGAACTCCTCCTCTCACTGTGTAAATGTACTGTGTTGGTACAGAACTGTTACCCAGACTTTAACAGCACGATCTTGAATGTTATCCAAGTCTTGCTGCACATAGTCACAGATTGTTTCAAGAGCTGAAGAGGGACAACTTGTCCTGAAAACTTTGTAAACTTCAGTGAATGCCCCTCTTCTGCTGGCACGGTGGATCAGTAGCTTACACTGCTGATTCACAGCGCCAGGGTCCCAGGTTCGATTCCAGCCTTGGGCAACTGTCTGTGTGGAGTTTGCCCATTCCCCACTTGTCTGCATGAGTTTCTTCCGGGTACTCCGGTTTCCTCCCACAGTTCGAAGATGTTCAGGACGGGTCATTTTGCCATGCTAAGTTGTCCAATATGTTAGGTGCATTAGTCAGAGGCAAATGTGTCTGGGTGGGTTACTTTTCGGAGGGTCGGTATGGACTGGTTGGGCCGAAGTGCCTTTCTCCACACTGTAGGGAATCTAATCTGCTCAGTTTGGACTCAATGGGCTGAAAAGTCTCCTTCCTCACTGTAGGGATTCGATGATGACAAACTGGAGATGCCTGGGCTGAGGAAACTACGCTGAGGATCTCCTGCAGATGTGTCCCACGGCTGAGATGATTGATGGCAACCAATGATAATTATCTTCCCTTGTACAATGAATAACTCCAAAAAGTGTAGAGCTCTTAGTTAATTCTCATTAAGTGCGATTGACCAGGAGGAGATTTATCAGGATGCTGCCTGGACTCGAGGGCAGGTCTTCTGAAGAAACCATGAGGGAGCGAGGGCTTTTGTCACTGGAGATGTACAAGATGATGAGAGGCATAGAAAGTGAATAGCCAGAAGCATTTTCCCAGGGCAGAAATGTCTATGACTAAGTGGCATAATTGTAATGCAATTGGAGGAAGGGGAGATATCAGTGATAGAGTTTTTACACAGAGAGTGGTGGGTGTGTCGAATGCACTGCCAGCGGTGGTAGTAGAGTCAAATACATGAGGGCGGCATGCTTGCCTTAATTGGTCAGAACATTGATTTTAGGAATTGGAGTAACGTGTTGTGCTTGTACAGGACGTAGGTGAGGCCACTTTAAGGATACTGCTTACATGTCAGTTGACTCTGCTAAAGGATGGATGTTGTTAAGCTTGAACGGGTGCAGAAAAGATTTAAAAGGATTTTCTGGAACCTGAGGGTTTAAGCTACAGGGAGATGATGAACAGGTTGAGGTTTTTTTCCTCTGGACTGTCAGAGGCTGAATGATGATATGACAGATGTTTTAAAACATGAGGGGCATAGATAGTCTGAATGGGCAAGGGCGTACAGAACTAGACCGTATAGTGTGAAGGTGAAATGGCAAAGACATAGAAGGGACCTGAGGTGAAACATTTTCATACAGAGGCTGGTGGGTGTACTGTCAGAGGAAGTGGTGAAAGCTGGTCCGGTGGCACAGTGGTTAGCACTGCTGCCTCACAGCTCCAGAGACCCGGGTTCAATTCCCGCCTCAGGCGACTGATTGTGTGGAGTTTGCACATTCTCCCCGTGTCTGCGTGGGTTTCCTCCGGGTGCTCCGGTTTCCTCCCACAATCCAAAAATGTGCAGGTTAGGTGAATTGACCATGCTAAATTGCCCGTAGTGTTAGATGAAGGGGTAAATGTAGGAGAATGGGTCTGAGTGGGTTACGCTTCGGCGGGGTCGGTGTGGACTTGTTGGGCCGAAGGGCCTGTTTCCACACTGTAAGTAATCTAATTCCTCACCACTCTACCGACCTAAACTACACTTTCAAGGAACTATGAACCTTCACCCGGAGGTCTCTTTGTTCAGCAACAATCCCAAGGGCACTATCCTGCTTTAACTTACCAAAATGCAAAACCTCACAAATATCTAAATTAAACTCCACCTGCCAGTCCTTGGCTCATTGATCGTCAAGGATCCCGTTATATTCTTCACTGTCCACTGCACCACGTTGGTGTTGTTATCTGTAAGCTGACGAACCATGCCTCCGATAATCACATCAAAATTGTTTACATCCATAATGAAAAGCAGTGAGCTTACCACTGATTCTTTCAGCACACCACTGGCCACAGGTCTTCAGTCTGGAAAACAATCCATTACCTTCAATCCAATTTTGTATCCAATTGGTTAGTTTTTCCTAGATTACATATGACCTAATCTTAGTAATCTGCCTACGATGAAGTACCTTATTAAATGCCTTGCTGAAGTCTGTGTAAACAATATCTACGACAGTGTCTTCTACAATCTTCTTTGTCACCTCTTCATAATACGCAATCACATTTATTAGACATGATTTCCATCACACAAATCCGTGTTGACTATCCCTAATCAGTCCTTGTTTTTCTAAATAGATGTAAATTCTATCCCTCTGAATCCTCTCCAACGAACGCCTCGGCGCTAACGTTGGCTGATTGAGTCGATAATTCCCTGTGTTATTTTGGCTTACTTCTCCCTTTTCTAGCCCCACTCCTCCACTGGCCACAAAAAAAAATAACTAAGTTGGTGATATGGCCAATGATATAGTTCTCAGAGTGTGTCAGGATCAGTGTTAGGAACAAGTCAAGCAGATTTCTTTAATCTGCTGAAACAACACGTTTATGACCAAAACAAATGTACTCAAACTATGATGGAAAGGGGAATGACGAGAGGATATTGCAAATATGTACATTGATATTTTGCTGAGAAACACACACAGATACACACACGCACACGCACACACACACACATACACACGCACGCGCACACACATGGATTGTCGATAATAAACTGAAAAGCGAAATATCTGCAAAGTTAACTTGAAAGAACATTGTCCAAATATGATTCAAACTCATGACCAAAGGAAAAATGAGAGTTTGACCCAAATGCTGTTCTATTTGTAGAGTCATCACGTCCTACAGCATGGAGAGAGGCAGAGAGGCCCTTTGGCCCAAACTCGTCCATGCTGACCCAAATATCCAAGCACACTAACCTCATTTCCCAGCACTTGGCCCTTAGCATTCTCGACCTTTCCTGTACATGATACTGCCCAAATGCCGTTTAAATATCGTTATTATAAATGCTGCAACCACGTCCGTTGGCAGCTCATTCCTTTTGTGTACCACTCTCTGTGTAAAACAGTTTCCATCAGTTTCCCTTTTATTCTTTCCCCTCTCACCTTAAATTGATGCCCTCTCCTCCTCGATTCCCCAACTCTCGGAAAAAAAGGCTGGATCTATCCTATCCATGTAAACTTCTATAAGATCCCTCTCAGTCTCCTATTCACCAAAGAAAAAAGTCCTCGCTTGTCCAACCTCTCCCTACAATTCATACTGTTGAGACCTGGGAATATTTTTTGTAAAATCCGTCTGCACACATTCGAAATTAAAAACATCCTCCTGATCGCAATGTAACTAAAACTGAACACAACACTACAAGTGCAGCCCCACCAACATCTGTATAACTGTAACATAACTTCCCAACTGCTCTCCTCCATATCCTGACCAATGCTTGCTCGTGTGGCAAAAGCCTACTTCACTACCATGTCTAACTATGACCCCACTTTCAGAGAACGATCGATCTAAACCCCATGGTCCCTCTGCTCTGCTACACTCCTTAAGGTCCTACCAATTAACATGAAACTCCTACCTTGATCTAACGATGCCAAAATATTCCTCGGCCCACTTCTCCAGTTTGATCAAGGTCCGGCTGCAATTTCTGATATACGTCCTCACTGTCCACGATACCACCTATTTTAGTGTCATGTTCAAGTTTCCTAACCATGCCTTGTACATTCGCAAGAATATCATTGACACAGATAACAAACAGCAATGGGCCCAGCAGCGACCCCTGAGGCACTTCATGTGTCACAGGCCTCCAGTCTGAGAGCATCCTTCCACTATTACCCTCTGCTTACTACCATGAAGCCAATTGTGTGTACAATTTGCAGCTCCCATGAGATTCCAACCTTCCAGAACAGCCTATCAATGGTAACCTTGTCAAAGGCCTTAGTGAAAACCATACAGACTCCGGATACCGCCCGACCCTCATCAACATTTCTGGTCACTTCATCAATGAACTCAAACAAATTTGAGAGGCATGATCTCCCACTCACAAATCTTTCCAGTCTAAAAACATCTATTAATGATAATTACTAAAATTAATAATAACATACGAATTAGTAAATAATAATAAGATGACATTTTCAGTGGAGAATAAATTATCCAAGATATGTAATATTGGAACGTTCATCATGGATGAAGGGCAGAATAGATTTTGTACCTGTGTCCTTGAACTGTGTTGAAAAAGGTAAAGCTGGCATGGTGATTCCGGAGTTACTACTGCTGCCTCATAGTGTTATGGATCCGGGTTTGGTTCCAGCTTCGGGTGACTCTTTGTGTGGAGTTTGCCCATTCTCACTGTATTTGTGTGTGTTTCCTATGCGTGCTCCATTTTCCTTCTACAATCCAAAGATGCATAGGTCAGGTGAATTGTCCATGCCAAGTTACCCGTAGTGTTATGTGCATTCGTCAGGGGTAAATATAGGGCAGGGGAATGGGACTGGGTGGGTTTCTGTTTGGAGAGTCGGTGTGATCTTGTTGGGCCAAATGGCCTGTTCACATACTGTAGGGAATCTGTCCAAAAACTATTTCTAATCAAACCTTATCTTTCAAAATGCATGTATATCTCATCCCTCAGAGTCTTCTCAAGTAACGTACCTACCACAGTTGTTAGGTTTCTTGGTCTATAGATCCCAGATTTTTCTTTGATTCCCTTCTTGAATAATGGCACAACATTTGCTAATCTCCAATATTCTGGAGCCTAAACTGTAGCTAACGATCATGCAAAAGTATTAACCAGGGTCCCCGTAGTTTCTTCTGTAGCCTCTTGCAGTATTTCTGGATGCATCTGTTTAGCACCAGGAGATTTATCCACCTTCATACATTCTAATGCATCCAACACGTCTTCTCCTGTGATAATGACTCACCCCAAGATAACACTACTACCTTTGTTAACCTCCCTAGACTTCATGTTTTTCTCCACGGTAAAGGCAGAGGAGAAATATTCATTGAGAATCTCGCAAATCTCCTACGGTTCTAGACGTGCATGTCCACTTTGGAACTCGAGGGGTCATATTCTCATTTCGTTATTCCTTTTTCTTTAATATACTTAAAGAACCTCTTTGGATTCACCCTAATCTTCTCAGCCAAAGCTATCTTGTGCCCCCTTTTCACCCTCCCGATTTCCTTCTTCAGTAAACTACTGTATCCCCTGTATACCTCCGGGTATTCCCTCGATCCAAGCTGACTGGACCTGAGCCACGCCTCCTTTTTTGCTGGTCAAAGCCTCAATATCTCCTGACATCCGAGGTTCCCTCTTCCTACCAACCTTGTTTTTTACCCTTACAGTAACATATAGACCTTGAACTGTCGACATTTCACTTTTAAAGTCCTCCCACTTGCAGGAGGTCCCTTCGCCTGCAAACAAACTCCTACAACCAACCCCTACAAGCTCCTGTCTCATTCCACCAAAATTCGCCTTGCCCCACGTTTGAACTTGAACATGTGGAGCAGTTTTGTCCTTCTCCATAACTATTTAAAAATTAATAGAACTATGGTCACTGGTTCTGGAGTGCCCACCACTGTCACCTCAGTCACCTGTCCTGCCCCAGATCTTACAGTAGGTCACACTTCGTCCCTTCCCGAGTTGCACCCTCTACTTACTGCTTGAGGAAACTATTCTGAACACACTTAATAAATACACCCCATCTCAGTCCTTAATTCTATGTCATTCCCAGTCTATGTTCGGAAAATTAAAATCTCCTACTAATGCAATCCTATTGGCCCTGCAAGTCTCCCCAGTCTGTCGACATATTTTTGTTCCCCTAATTCCTTGTTTATTATTTGGGGGTCTATAGTACAATCCCAATACTATCACCATTCCCTTCTTATTTATTAGCTCCCCAGACAAATCCTCACAGGATGATCCATCAGTTATTTTATCTCCGTTTACTACTGTGGTACTCGCCTTAATCAACAATGAAACTCCCTGTCTCCTCCTTCCACCATCTCTGTCCCGCATAAAGCACCTGTACCCTGGTACTTTAAGCTGCCGGTGCTGTCCCTCCCTTAGCCATGTTTCAGTAATTGCTATAATATCACAGTCACACGCACCGATCCATGCCCTGAGTTCATCGGCCTTACCTGTCAGCCATCTTGCATTGAAACAGTTGCAATTTAATCCAACAGGCATTCCTTGCTCCCTATCATTGTCTAGCCTGACCTGTCTTTTCATTTTACTGTTTCTGATTACTGCATCTCCTTCCAGCCTCGCACTTGTCTCCCTACTATTGAGGATCACACACGCACCACACCCACTCCCCCAATCTACCCCAGCCAATCTAGTTGAAATCCTCCCTTGCAGCAGTTGCAAACCTGACTGCCAGGATATTGGTCCCCTTCCAGTTCAGGTACAACCCGTCCTTCCTGAACACGTCACCTTGCCCCAAAAATCTCTGCCCCCTGCACCAATTCTTTAGCTACTCCTTCATCTGCCATATCCTCCTGTTCTTACCTTCACTAGCATGGAGCACTGGAAATACACTGGATATTACCACTGTCATCGTCCTGTCTTTTCTCCTTTTCCCTAGCTCTCCACAATCACTCTGCAGGATGTCATCACTATTTCTACCTGTGTCACTCTGTCCTTTGTTCCAATGTGCACAATGACTTCTGGCTGCTTCCCGCTACAACCCAACCCCCACCCCCACCCCCCCCCCCCCCCCACCCCCGGTGAGAACGTTCTGCAGCCGCTCTGAGACATCCTGGACCTGGCAAGTGGGAGGCAACACACCATTCCGGATTCCCATTTGCAACCACAGAATCTCCTGTCTGTTCTCCTCACCATCGTGTCAGATAATTACTTCTGTAGTTATTCTAATTGCACTGCCTTCTGACAATGGGATTTCTTCATGAAACAGTTGAATTTGGCTGAACTGTTTTGCTTCAGGCAATCGGGAAATTCCAATGAATCCTCATTAAGAATCCTCCATTAGTGGGAAAGACGACTGGGCTTTTCTCACACCACACATTGCTGTGATGAGCGATAGGGAAACAGAAAGGGAGCAATAGAATGTTTCTCCACAGATAGGCTATATTTTCCATCTGTAAGTTAAATCGGTAATGTTATCAGTCCCACACTGGACTCCGCGAGCTCTTCTTGAACATTGTCTGAACTATATGACTCCATTACATTTTTGACTCCAGGTCAGTGCGTTATTGCAGAATCAATTCATTCACAATAAATGGTCGTAATTGTTTTGAAGATCTGTTAATATGTGCTTGCATAATGTAAAAATAAGCGTTTCATGTCTTCACAATATCTGTGTTAAAATGAATATTCTTAAATATATACAGTAATTGCTGGAAAAGCTCAGCTTGTCTGTCAGCATGTAGGAAGAGAATTCACAGTTCAATTTTTCTGTCCAGTGACCTTTCCTTTGAAACTGACTTATTCTTAAAGAATTTCCCCAGTTTTATTCTCTTACACGAGAAGAAATATTCATCCAGTATTCACCAACTGCACTCTTCTCAAGATCTTGTATGGTCAATAAAACATCCCTCACTGTCAGGCCGAACTGTTAATTCTTCATAACGTAATGCCTTCATTCCAAGAATGCGTAAAGAGAAACATCTTTGAGACGTTTCGAAAGCAATATTGTTTTTTTTTTCAGTTTAGGCTGTTATAACTTCAAATAATACAACAGATGTAATCTCAGCAATGCCCTGTACTGATGCAGAAAACATCACTAAAATCATACCCAACACCCCTTGCATGAAACAGAATCACGACATTTACCTTCCAAATCACTTGCTACATCTTCAGGTTAATTTGATGTGATTCATGTACTAAGACACACAAATCCCTCTGTAACACTGTGTTCTGCATTCTCCTTGCATTTAAATAAATTTCTGCTGTTTCGTCCTTTCCCCAAATCAGAAAATTTCCATCATATATATTGAACTGCTTTTTTTCTGCTGCAACTTTGCTCACAGCCATCCTCTGCATGCCATTGCTTGTTGCTGTGCCCTCCCCCAATCTGTGTCCAATTTCAGACGTTCTGCACTCCCACTGTCTGTGTCCCATTGCAGACAATCTGCCCTCCTCCGTCAGTATCCCATTGCCGATGCTCTGTCTCCCCATCTGTATCCCATTGCAGATGCACTGCCCTCGCCCATCAGTATCCCATTGCAGACGCTTTGCCTTTCCCCTGTCTGTATCCCATTGTAGATGCTTTGCCTTCCCCTGTTTGGATTCCAATGCAGACACTCTGCCCTCACCCATCAGTATCCCATTGCAGATGCTTTGCCCTTCCCCTGTCTGGATCCCATTGCAGACACTCTGCCCTCACCCATCAGTATCCCATTGCAGACACTCTTCCCACTCCCTGCCTGTATCCCATTGCAGACGTGCATCCCTTCTCCAGTCTGTCTCCCTTTCAGATGCTCTGCCCTTCCCCTGTATGTATCCCAGTGTAGACGCACTGCCTTCGCTCGGCCCTCCGCTGTCTATATCCCATTGCAGACGCTTTTCCCTCCTCTATCTGTATCCCACTGTAGACAGTGTTCCCTCCACTGTCTGTATCCCACTGCAGATGCTCTGCCCTCCCTCGTCCATATCCCATTGCAGACATTCTGCCCTCCTTCGTCTGTATCCCATTGCAGATGATCTGTCCTTTCTCTGACTGCGTCCCATTCCAGACCCTCTGCCCGCCCCCAGTCTGACTCCTATCGCAGATGCTCTGCCCTCCCCCCGTCTGTATCCCATTGCAGTTGCTCTGTCCTCTCCCTGTCTGTATCCCACCGCAGATGCTCTGCCCTCCCCCGTCTGTGTCCCATTGCAGACGTTCAGCCCTCCTCCTGTCAGTATCCCATTGCAGAAGCACTGCTCTCCCCCGTCAGTATCCCATTGCAGATGCTCTGCCTCCCCGTCTATATCCAATAGCAGACCCTCTGCCCTCACCCATCAGTATCCCATTGTAGACGCTCTGCCCTCACCCATCAGTATCCCGTTGCAGACGCTCTTCCCTTCCCCTATCTGCAGCCCATTGCAGAGTTGCATCCCTTCCCCAGTCTGTCTCCCATTGCAGATGCTCGGCCCTCCCCCAGTCTGTCTCCCATTGCAAACGCTCTGTCCTCCCCCTGTCTGTATCCCATTGTAGATGCACTGCCGTTGCTCTGCCCTCCGCTGTCTGTATCTCATTGCAGACGCTCTGCCCTCCCCCCTGTCTGTACCCCATTGCAGACGCTCTGCTCTCCCCCGTCTGTATCCCATTGCAGATTCTCTGCCGTCCCTCTGTCTGTATCCCATTGCAGACCCTCTGCCATCCCCCCGTCTGTATCCAATTTCAGGTGATCTGTCCTTCCCCTGTCTGTATCCCATTGCAGATGCTCTGTCTCCATTTGACATCTTATTGAATGACTATCCTGGTGCATGATCAAACTGAGCTCCATCTCCTTCATCCGGTTCATTAGAATAGATTGTAATTTGTTGATGACCTCATACAGATCCCTGAAGAATTCCACTCGTTACATCTTTCCAAACACAAAATGAGTAATGATCTATACTCTGCATTTCCTGACAGCTACCTAGGGCGCCCCTGCTTCTGCATAACAGACTGGAATGGTTATATGGCGTCCCCATGTGCTGTGTAATTTACTGAATACTTCATTCTGTTTGGTGGGGTCTGTTTGGTGCAGCCCATTTTGCCGCAGACACTTATAGACGCAGCACTATTTCAGCGCAGCTCATATTTATTCCTTTTCAGGCTTCGAAAAAAGCATTAGTCTAAGCAATAACAATAAAAATAATGTTTATTCCATTTAGTAAAAATGTTAAAAAGACACTTGAGTAAGTGTAACATTGACTCAGAGTTTTATTTCAGAGCTAAAATGATAATTGATCTTGCATTTATTCGATTGAAAACATTCATGAAGCTATTGAACATTTGTCTGATGCGCTTCCAGATGAACTGCAACCGCTGCTGGACTGGTTCGAGGATAACTATGGAGGTAGAAGATTACGCAGAGGAAATGGTCGGTGTCCACCGCTTTTTCCAGTTGGAATGTGGAATTTATGTGAAAGGACTTTAAACAATGAGGACAAACCCAAAAATATTGCAGAAGCTGCCCACAGGCGATGACATTCCGAATTTGATGTGAAACATCCAGTTATTTGGAAATATATTGACAGTTTATGAAAAGTTCAGAGAGGAACCGACATTTACAATGAGCATCTGATAGCAGGGCACGATATTCCGTTGAAATTAAAGAAGCAGACACAAGAATACAAACACTTGTAAGAAGTTTTGGTGTGAGAAATAATGTCGAATATTTGTGAGGGAATGCCCATAATTTTGAATGAACGTCATATTTTAGATTTTTCCTAATGAACTTATTCCGTTTACTTTTTTTCTTTTTAACATTTTTACTGAAGAGAATAAACATTATTTTTACTTTTAGTCTTTCATTAATGCTTTTAACTAAGCCTGAAAAGGTAGAGAGATGAGATTGGAACTGCCAGCAAGTTTGAATTGAGAATTGCTCTTTCCTGAACATTGCTGCTTACTTGGTTGGTGGGATGTCAATGTTTCACAATCTCCACACAAGGTGTCCTGGTCCTCTGTGGCTCTTTCCAGGATCCTCCCCACATGTCGAGGTAGTGGGTGAGGGAACCGATATCAGTCATTCTAACACCCGGCTTGGCCCTTTATGTCCTATTCCAGGCTGTTTCTCCTGGAATTGGTGAAGAGGAGGGATGGAGTGAGGGTGGGAGTGGTTACCCCTACTATTAGTGCTGGTGTCGTGGAAGGGGGAAGGGTGAGATGTCCGGAGGGAGCCTGACCACAGTGTTGTATCCATGCAGTGGTATTCGTGTGCACAGCTATTGTGTCAGTGACAGAAAAAGTCGGGGAGGGAAGGTGCGAATTCAACAGTGAGTGTGGTCGTGCTTGAGCCTTATTTGGAGATAGAGTGTGGGCCTTGGTCGGGGGTAGGTGTTGTAACAGATATACGGTGAGTGTGAGGGAGCAGAAGAATATGGTGACACTTATCCTGGCAAAGTGGGGGGAGAGAATATTGATGCTTGTCCTGTATTGCTGACCAATTCTTCAGATCATGTCAGCGTTGAGGTGAGTCTCCCTGAACGTCTTGTCGAAGTCTATCGCTAAGAACGCCACAGACCTTTTCCATCACATCCAAAAGAATCAGTTTGGGTGGATCTTACAAAGAGCAAGGTGAAGCAAATATTAGTGTGTCATATATCAAACCCAAATCTATCACTCAAATACTTTACATCATATGTTCTGGAAATTAGGTATGTAAGTTAATGCAAGGGAAAGCAATGACATAGTGACATTATCGCTGGGCTCTTAACCCAGAGATCCAGGTAATATTCTGGGGATATGATTTCAAACCCTGCCATAGCAGATGGTGGAATTTGAATTCAATATGTATCTGGAATCAAGGGTTTATGATGACCAGGAATCCATTGTCGATTGTTAGAAAATCTCATCTGGTTCACTGATGTTTTTGAGGGAAGGATACTACTGTCCTTACTTGGTGTGGCCTGCATGTGACTCCAGACTCAAGACAACGCAGCTGACTCTTACCTGCCCTCTGCCATGGGCAATAAATGCTGGTTATCCAGCGACGCCCTCATCCTGTGAATGAGTAGCAAATAATCATGGGTGCTGCAGTAATACTGGATTGTCTCAAGTTGCACCGAAACTGCATTAACTAAGTGACTACCAATACTGTGAAGAATAACTTCCGTAAGTGTGTATCAGGTCGGTTGAACAGTATTTTGTGAACCAAACTAGAGAGCAGGTTAATTCAGATTTGGTGTTGTGTGGTCAGGAGGACTAATTAATAACCTTTCTCTGAAGCAGCTTTGGAGGAATAGTGACATCAATATGTTGCATTTTTCCACGGCGTCTGAATACAATATCGAATGTTTGAACATTCTGGTCACGCATCATGGAAGCTCGGAGAGTGGAGGGTTAATAACGCTCCAGTGAATTGGGGAAGTAAAATATAACATTCAGTGGAACAAGCAATGATTGTGAGAGTCATACAATCCGACAGCACGGAGACAGGCCCTTCAGCCGGAACTGGTCCATTCCGAACGAAATGTCCATTCACATTAACCACATTTCCCTGCACTTGCCCTGTATCCTTCTCATGCTTTCCTATCCGTATATTTGTCCAAATGCATTTTAAATTTTGTGAATGTACCCGCCTCAAACACTTCTGCTGGCAGCTCATTCCATGTGCATACCACCCTGTGTGTAAAGGAAATTGCCCCTCAGGTTCCCTTTTACACTTTCCCCTCGTAACTTAAATTAATGCCCTCTGGTCCATGGTTGCTCAACCCTGGGGAAAAAAGACAGAGTGCATTCACTCTATCCATGCTTCCCATGATCTTATACACTTCTATCAGATCCGCCCTCAGTCTCACACTCTAAAGTAAAAACTCCTAGCTTGCCCAACCTCTCACAATAACTCAGATCATTGAGTCCGGGCAACATCCTTGTAAGTTTCTTCTGCACTATTTCCAGTTTAATAACATCCTTCCGATAGCAAAGTGAACAACACTGAACATAACACTACCACTATTGCATCACCAGCATCCTGTATAACTGCAACATAACTCCCTAATTTCGAAACTCATTGCTCTGACTGATGAAGGTCAGTCTGCCAAATGCCTTTTTCACTGCCCTATCTACCTGTGACTCCACTTTCAGAGAACTTTGAACCTGAATTCCAATGTCCCTTTGTTTCAATACCCTCCTAAAGACCCTGCTATTCACCATGAAACTCCTACCTTGCTTTGACTGTCTAAAATGCAAGAACTTACACTTATCTGTATTAAACTCCATTTGCCATTTCTCGGCCCACTTCCTCACCTGATCAAGGCACTGCTGTAATTTCTGAAATTCCTGATAGTCTTCCTCACTGTCCACGACACCGTCTATTTTAGTGTCACCTTGAAACTTATAATTCATGCCTGTACATTCTCATCTAAATCATAGATGTGTGTAATATGTAAATATATATATAATATGCATGCATAAAACAAACAGTAATAGTTCCAGAACTACCCCTGAGGCATTCCTCTCATCACAGGCCTTCAGTCTGATAAGCATGCTCCCACTATTACCCAATGTTTCCTACCATCAAGCAAATTTTGGATTTGATTTGCCAGCTCCCCCTCAATTCCATGTGATCTAAACTTCCAAAGCAGCATACCATGTGGAACCTTACCGAAGGCCTTACTGAAATCCATATACACCAGGTATGCCACCAATTTACTTGTCATTTCACCAAAGCACTCTAACAAATATTTGAACCATGATTCCCCATGCACAAAACCATGCTGACTGCTCATAATCACACCCTGCCTTTCCAAATCCATGTATATCTTCTCTCTCAGAACCTTATCAAGAAACTTACCTACTAGAGATGTCAGGTTTACTGGTCTATAGGTACCAGGTTTTTCTTTGTAGCTCTTCTTGAATAAGGGCACAACATTCGCTACACTCCAGTCCTCCGGGACCTCACCCGTTGGCTACCGATGATACAAAAGTACCAACCAAGGCCCCCGCTATTACTTCTCTGTCCTCCTGCAGTGTTCCCCAATATATCCGGTCAGGACCAGGAGGTTTATAGAAATACTGATATGACTACTTATTTCAGGCGAAAACACCAAAGAGTGAGTAAGTGACTTAATGATGATTAAATTAACAAATTAAAGAAGATATTAATCACAGGAAGTGACTTCAGAAGAATTCCAGACTTTGTGGAATCCTGAGAATTCTCAGAAAATTGCAATACAGAAAAGGAGGGTCATGAAACTGATCAGGAAATCAAAAAGCGAACATGCATGCAAACAAGCAGGAACACAAAGATTGCAAAAATCTACGATTTATATTTCAAAGGAATGAAAAACATAGTCAAATGTGGAAATTTGCAATCGGGAGAGACGAGTTTCTGGTGGATAACAGGGAAATGGCAAAACAAATGGCCAGTTACTTTCCATCTGTCTTAATGGAGTAAGATCCAGAAAATCACCCAGAAATACGAAGTGATCGTATAAGACTTGCAGAAGTAAAGACATAAAGTCAATTCATATCAGTAACAAGGCAATATTAAACATGCAGCTGGATTGAGCATTGCTAATCTTGACAAACCAGATGTACTTCGTACCAAAATCTTCAGAAATAAATCACAAAGAGAAGTATTAATTGCATTGTCGATGACGGCGTTTGATTTTCCTGTACATTCTGCAGAGTCTGGAAGCTGGTGTAGATAAATGTACATGAGTAAACATGATCCAAGCACGATAGATGAATGGTAGGGATCCTAGCATCTACAAAGGGAAGAAGAGATAGTGTGGAGAACTGCTGACAAATTAACTTTACATTTGTCGGGAAACTGTTGGAATCTATTATATAGGATGCGATATTGGATACTTAGACATTAACAGCAATAATGGAGAGACTCAGTTTGCATTTCTGAAAGGGACATCATACTTGACAAACTTTGGAATTGTTTGAAGTTGATTCTTACAGCATAGATATTGGGGATCCAGTAGAATTGGCATACTTTAGATTATCAGAAGGCTTTCTATAAGAACTCACACAGTGAGTTCCAAAATGCAATGATGTGAAGGGTATTTGGAGGAATATATGTAAATAGAAACTTAAAGTTTGGTTTGCCTTCCTTTAAGGGAGTCAGAATATAGATGTAAAGATATGTTGAAGCAGTTTCACAGAGTGTTGGTGAGACTGTACCTGAAATATTGAGAACAGTTTTGGTGACCAAATCTGAGAAAGAATATACTGAGCACAGAGGAAGTGAAATGCACATTATCCAGATAAATCCCTCAGGTGGTGAGATTGCGTGATGAGGAAACTCCGCCTGTGTTCTTTGAGTTTCAAAGAATGAGAGTTGGGTCACTGTCAACGTTATAAAACTCACAAAACATACGACAAGTTGGAAATTAACAGATGTTTATCAGGCTGTCTAATCCACATTCAAGGCAAATAATGGCAGGATAAGGACAGACCATTGAAGAATGAAAAAAGTAGGAAATTCTGCACGTGGAAGGGACTGACTAACACAGGGGCAAGGCAGGGCAAGATTACGGAGAATCCACAGACAATCTATAAGTGTGTCAAGCGGAACAGAATAACCAGTAAATAGGTAGGTCTCATTAGTGACTTGCCAAGTTGCATCTAAATCAACTTTAGTAGTAGGAGAAAGAGGGGAGTGTAGAAGGCTGTTTGTGTGACTGGAACCCAGTGTCCAATGGTGTACCACAGGCATCAGTGCTGGGTCCCTTATTATTTGTGATTCGGAGGTGCTAGTGTTGGGCTGGGGTGGACAAATGTAAAAATAGCATAACACCAGACTACAGTCTAACAGATCTATCCGGCAGCACAAGCTTTCGAAACACTGCTTCTTCATCAATGTGCAGAACCACGTGATGTAACTGATGTTGACAGATTTTTAACCTTATTATTTGTAGTATTCATAAATTATGCTTCTGTGAAAATGGATGAGGGGTGGGGTATGTAATAAATAAGTTTGTGTTTGAGACAAAGATTGGCCGGGTGATTGGCAGTGAGGAGGATGGCCTTATGTTACAGGATGATACAGATGGAATGGTCAGATGGGTGGATCAATTGGCAGATGGAATGTAACTCTGATAACTATGAGATGATACACTTTGGGAGAAGGAACCAGACAGGGGAGTACTCAATGTATGGCAGCACACTAGGAAGCTCAGAGGGTGCTTCTCCACATATCGCTGAATGTGATTGAACAGGTTAATACACAATTTGGGGATGGATAGGGGAATATAAACATAGCCTTTATTCATCTAGGCATAGGTTATAAGAACTATGCAGAACTTTGATGAGGGCAAGATGGAATTCTGTGTGTAGTTCTGGGAACAACATTACAGGAAGTATGTGATTGTACTGGAGGGGGTACAGAGAATATTCACCAGGATGTTGCCTGGGATGAAGCATATCAGCTAAGCTCAGGTTGTTTAGTTTGGAGGAGAGAAGGCTGAGAGGTCTGTGATTCAGAAGAATAGGATTACGAGGTACATGGAGAGTGTGGATAGACAGCAGCTGCTGCTTTTAGTCAAAGGGCCCCACTTTTAAAGTGAAGGGTTTGCGGTTTAGTGAAGATTTGAGAATTGTTTTTCAACCAGAGGGTGTTGGAGTCTGGAATGCACTTCTTGAGAGTGCAGTTGTCCTGGTAACCTCAACCCATTAGAAATGACACGGCTGTGCACTTCAAATACTTTAAGATTCACGGCTAAGGTCTTGTGTCGGAAAGTGGGCCTAATGTAGACCGTGCTGTATTTCTGGTCGTACAGAGACTTTGCTTCTGTGATTGTATGGCTGTGATAGATCAATCATTGAGTAGCTTAAAGTAGGAATTGATGGGTTTCTGAAGAATATCTTAACACAGTTGATAAGAGAGAACTTGAAATATTTTCTGAAAATATGTCAAGGGAAAAATTAAGAGCAAAAAGGTGCAGATTTCTTACTATCTGATACCAGATAATTGAGGACAGGAAAATAGCAGAACGTTGGAGCAAATACATCAGTTATGCCTTCACAGAAGAAAATAAAACAAAAAAGAAAACTTCCTAGTAATACGAGGGAACTTTATTCTGGTGAGAAAAAGGGATAGAATGAAATTAGCAGCTAAACAGTTTCGAGAAAGTATTCCACTGAAATTAATGGGCATAGACAAAGTCAACAGAGATTTATGAAATGGAAACCATATTTGAGAAAGTGGATTTTAGGAGAATTATGTAGAAGGTATCAATGCCATACGAATGGAATCTCAAAGCCAAAGCCTATTCTGCAAATTCGAATCCTGTGTAACTCAGGCTAATATATGGTCATAGATTTAGAATGGGAGAGCTGGCAGGAAACAGTGAGTAGGAATTAAACAATGTTTTTTTTATTGGAAGGCTGGGAGGATAGAGAAAGGATCGTGGCTTGGGCTCAAGCTATTCCCAATACACATCATATCTCGGGTGTGGAGCGCAACTGCAATATTCCCAAGTCTGCTGACAGCACTAAACGATGTCAGCCTGTGAGTGGATGAGGAGGATGTAAAAAAGTTCCAAGGTGATTGAGACAAGTGGAGTAACTGGGCAAATACGTGGCAGATGGAGAGTAATGAAGGAGATGAAATGTTGTGTACTTTGATGGGAACAATAGAATGGCGGCCTCTCATTTGAAAAAGGAGTGGTTGAAAAATGTTGCTCTATGAATGAACTTAAGCTGCATTTTTGTTAATTTCTGCATAGCCCTCCGAGTCCATGTAGGGCAGTGAGTTCTCAAGCCAGAAGTCAACACTGGGAATGGCATTGGCACGCTGACTATTGTATATCGGCCCAGCACGTGGGGAACTGTAACTTTGAAAGGAATCTGGATCTCCCTGTACACCAGTCACTGAAAGCAATATCGCAGGAGCAGAAAGCGGGTAGGAAGATAAATGCTGTATTCACTTTCATTTCAGGGGGATTTGAGTACAGGAGTAAGTGTATCTTATGCAGCTGTACAGGGCCTTGGTGAGACCCCATCTCGAACATTGTGCAGTATTGTGTGCAGTTTTGGTCTGTTTTCCTACCAGAGGACACACCTGACATTGAGGGAGAGCAGTAAAGGATGACCAAACTGATCTCTGGGATGACAGACTTGTTGTGGGAGCAGAGTTTGGAGCGACTGGACCTGTATTCCATGGGGTTTAGGAAAATGAGTGGAAATCTCAGTGAAATATATAACACTCTGACAGGGCGAAACAGATTAAAAGCAGGGATGGAAATTCCCGCGGCTGGTACGTCTAAAACAAGGGGCTACAATATTAGGTACAGACAGGCCACTTTGCATTGAAATGAGAATAAATGCCTGCACTCAGAGAGTGGTGAACCAGGGGTACTCTCTCCCAGATCAGGCTGTGGATGTCAAGGGCCTGAATATAAATAAAGCTTTCTGAAAACTAAAGGGATAGGGAGAGAGCAGGAGTATGGTGTGAAGATAGAAAATCAGCTATCATTCCAAGTTATTCTCTAATAACGCAGGAACTGTGTTCCTTTGCAACACTGTGTTGTAGAAAATTGTGCAATATTAATAATGGGGTCTATGGATAAAAGAGGGTAAGTGCCGAACCCCGAAAAATATCAGTAAAAACCAAAAATTAAATTTGGTCTAACACACACTCGGACAGTCTAAATAAATCTTTAAATTACATGTTGTAACGCTTTCACACGACAGTCACTCACTAGAGCACTGTACCTTTCACCACAATCTTCACCAGAAAGTGCGCGGGGGCTGACTGACTACGTGATGCCGATGGGGAATTCCAGTTCTTCCCAAGATTCTCGCCACAGTTTGAAATAAAGTTGTTTCTAAATATAAACTACAATTCCCAGTTTCCGGCTCAGTTTCAAGGCATGCAGAGCGGATTGCATTCCTGTTTTAGCTGAACACAATGATTGTACCTATTGTAGATAAAGGGATCTTGAGGCAAGGTTTGCTGTTCAGCTGGTGTCTGGCAAGGAATCGCATCACAGTGAACACGAGTTGACTTTATAGAAAAAGGTTCATTAATTGCATTGCAGCCAAATTGTATTTAATCAACACGCGTTATCGGTGAACCGCCTGTACATAGAATGGAGGCGCAAAATTGGTGGGCTGAATAAACTACACCAGTTCTCATTTTATGTTTCACAACGTTTAAACATATTAAGGGATATGAATATTGTATGGGGAAAACTGCTTTGAGGAGATGTTCGGCCATTAACTAGAATAGGGAAAGCTCAATGAGTTGTATGATGTATTCCTTTCCCGATGCTTCTGTGCAGTGTGTGGGAAAGCTCTGTAAATGCTGTCACAAGCTCTCAGCTGTTAGGAAGGAGGTTTCTGCAGGGTCGACAGGATTGTGTTTCCTGTTCCCTTTTCTGATAACGAGGCTGGTGCCGGGTGTTCTCTCTGAGTTTATCCTTTAAAACCTCGGAGCAGTTTGATACAATTGAGTGCCTTGCTTGGCCGTTTCAGAGACCATTGAAGAGTTTATAACATGTCTGTGTGTCTGGAGTCACTTTTACGTCAGACCAGGAAAGCACGGGAGATTCACTTCCTGAATGTATACTGGGGAAGGAGATCATCGTCTATAATCGACATTGAACAAATAATCACTATTACTGACACCAGGTATTAGATCTCGATATTTTATTAATTGTTTTTAACTTGCACCAGTTGCCAGAGAATTGTCCTGGTCTGGATTAGCAATCCAATGACAATTCCACAACAGCACCATCTCCACATGGGGGCCGATCGTAAAACCACAGTGAACCGATTATTTCTGTGCTGTTTGACAGCTCTGTCAAAAATAGCCCCAACCAATTTGACTATCGTGATGGGACTGAGGGCGTGGTAATTGGTCCGATTGTAATTATTCCCTTCTTGGGGGATGGGACATAGTTGAGTAATTACCCACATTAGGAGAAAGTGAGGACTGCAGTTGCTAATTACCCACATTGCCAGGGAGATGTTAGAGTTGGAGCTGGAATGAAACAGCTTCCTCAGGTACACGGCTTGTTGTGTAGCAAAAGTCCTCAGTCCTATTGCAGGAATGGTGTCAGGGCCAAATGCCTTTGTCATATCGACAGTGTCCAGCTGTTTCTTCATGTCACGTGCAGTGAATTGAATTGGTTGAAGACGGCCATCTGTGATTCTGAGGGCATCATAGTGAGGGTGAGGTGGGTAATCGACTCAACACGTCTGGCTGAGGATGGTGCAGATACTGCATCGTCTACATGGAAGCACAGGGCTGTTCTATCATTTCGGATGGGGATATTTGTGGAGTCCTCTCCTCCAGTAAGTTGTTTAATGGTTCATCGACTTTTATCCATGGATTTGACAGGACGACAGAGCTTAGATCTGATATGTTAGTCTTGGGCTCATCTCTCTGTCTGTATCAGATGTTAGTCCTGCTGTTCATAGTGTAACCAGTCAAGTGCGGTTGCTTTAATGAATTGTCATCAGGTTTAGGTGCACGTGATTCCGACCTGACCATGTTCACCCACACTCATCACTGACCCATGGATCGGCTTGATGGAAATGGTAGACGGATGGACTATCCTGGGGGAAAAGTTACAGATTGTCATTGAAATCTACAACATCAGATGATAACCCAATTTTAGCTGCAATATCTACAATTCAATACTACTGAATGCCCCCCAGTTCACACCGAGACCCATTCACCCATCAGCCCTGTATTCAGTGACCTACTCTGGTTTCTCATGCGGAAATACTTCCATTTTCATATTCTCATTCTGCTGGAAGCTTTTCCTTGTGTGACACCTCCAATTTGTTACATAAACAATATCAATTTAAGGTACTCATCTGAATCTTTTCCTTTCAGTAATGCCATCTTCTGTATTTGAAGTGACTGTGTTTCCTTCTGTTTTTCTCCCTGACCATGATTCAGAGCTCTGCAGTATCAGTGATGCCAGCCTGATGCAGTTTCAGAGTCAAGGAACTTGTCACCATGTGTTGCTATTCAGTTTCCAGTTTACGGCACTCCATGTTGGACAGGATGTTTGGGCATCTTTGACAATATGTCGTTGGAAATTGTTCAACAAACGGAAATTGCTGAAGAAATGGCTAAAGATGTTGCAGAATTTTCAGGAGTGAATGCAGAGCTAAACTTCCAGTTCCAGTGAACCTTCTATAAAGCTTTTTGTATTTTTATTTCCAGTATCCATAGTCATTTGTTTAATTGAAACATTTTCTGCGCCTATTCATTTCTGGAGAAACTCAGCAGGTCTGTCAACATCTGCAGAGAAAGAGAAACAGAGTTAGCGTTTCCAGTCCAAATGACAATTCTTCAAAACTGAATACAATTGCAAAATGGTATTTTAATCCCTCGCCAGAAGTGGAGGATGGGTGGCAGGAAAAAGACGGTGTGTCAAAAGATAAATGGACTTTTAGCAGTGGGGAATGAGAAGATTCTGTATAACCGGTCGAAATTAAGGGTTACTGGGGGAAAGGGGTTCTCTTTATTGAATGCAAGATAAAGAAGACACAACCAGACAAAGTAATACGGAGACCAGGAGGGAGAATGTTGACCATGTGGTAATATATAGATCTGGCCACAGATACGTTTTCACTGTCGTGATCGTCACCCCCTTTCGACAAAGGAATTCAGGTGCTTGACTTCTTATTGGCACTAGTAAGCGTTTCATGCTGCCTTAGTATTGTAACATGTAGAAAAACAAATCACAGTATGATGTTTGGGCTGAGTGTTGGTTACCTGTCATTTTTAATATAGTTTAATTTTGCAGTGCTTATCTTTAAACGCTTGTTCTTGAAGTTAGCATCAGTTGCAGTGTAGGATGTTGAGGGGTGACATGAAAGAAACATATAAAATCATGAGAGGTATGGATAGGGTGAATAGCCAAGGTCTTTTCCACAGGATAGGGGAATCCAAACATAGAGGGAATAGGTTTAAGGTGAAAGAGGGTAGATTTAAAAGGGATGAAGGGTCAGCGTTTTTACACAGAGGGCGGTGTGGGTATGGAATGCGCTTCCAGAGGAAGAGTGGGAGATGCAAGGACAGCTACAACATGTAAAACGCATTTGGACAAACATATGAATGGGAAACATTTAGAGGCATATGGACCAAATGAAAGCAGATGGGACTAGTATAGTTTGGAAGATCTGCCCAGCATGGACATTTAGAAAAGCTTCACGCAGAGTCAGGGTGGTTTTGTGAAAGGGAAATGATATTTTGCCCTGTAAAATCATGCAAAGTATTTCTGGAGATACCTGTAAATGTAACAAGTGGACTTGATAAAGGCGATCTGGTGGATACCAGGCTTTCCAGAGATTTTCCACAAGGTATTACAAAACAAAAGTTCTTACACAAAACAGAAGCTCCAGGATGTCGGATACTGTATTAACGTGGGATGATGATTGCTTAACACAGAAATCGGAGATTCAGGATTAATGGATCTTTATGATAAAGGTGTATCTGCTGGAGTACCACAAATATCAGTCTGATGGCATCAGTTATTTGCAATCTATGCTAACAGCCTGAAGGAGGGAGTTGAGTGCAACATACATCCGAGTTTGAGGATGACACTGAGAATCAAAAGGCAGGCTGTTATTTAATGAAGAGGACTTCCAGAAAAGGAACAGTACAAAGGGATTGGAGTCTTCCTGTGTATGAAACATAAAGTCAGCATGATAATGCAGCAAGGAACTTGGTTGGTACATTCGACGGTTTCCTGGGAAGAAAGGGTTGTGTTATTGAGAATCTCTAAGATGGTGAGGCGATAATTCATTGGGGTTTAAATGAATGAGGAGTGATACTGCTGAAAGATACAAGACACAGAAGGGGTTAGAGAAGGTAGATATTGAGAAGTTGTTTCCATTGTTGGGCAAAGTGTTGAACTCGAGGACATAGATACCGAATAAGGAACATCGATTTCAATCTGAGATGCAGAATAATGTCTTCTCTCCGAAGGTAGTGAATGTCTGTAATTCCCTAACTCGGAGAGGTGTGGAGGGATACAAGGAGTCGGGAAGAAAGTGGAGTTGAGCCCTGGAGTAGATCAGCCATGTTCTTATGAAATCAAAGGGTAGCTTGAGGGGCCGATTGACCTACTCCTGTTCCTATTTATTCATTTCACATGTTATGCTTTTGGAAAGTAACGGGTTATTTTGCTGGAAATCGTGTTGTACAATGTTGCAATCAGAGAAGGCAGAGGATTTGTTGTTTTAACCCTAGGTGGGGTATGTCGCTGTATTCCCAGCGTATCTGGGTCTGCAACATGACCCAAATCTGGAGCAGAAGATACAAAGAGGAGAAGCCTGGAAACAGGGATTGGGGGTGGGGGTGGTGGTCACTTCCTGATCCAGTCTGGATTTTCCAAGTAAATGTCCAAAACGCCACCTAACCATCGGAGTGGCCTCGATTTGCCCCTGTTTAGCATGTCCGAGGGCTGAATGGAACATCAGAACATAGGGCTGAGGGACACATGATGGTCATTCGGCCCTTTGACACTACTCCACCAGGTCATGATTCATCTCATTGTGATCCCAGCTGCACGTTTCTTTCCATGCACCATTATCTCTGATTAACCTGTCCATGGAAAATCAGACAAAGCCAGCTTAGATATAATTTAAAGATCCAGCCATCCCAAACTTCTGGGTAAGAGAATTTCCCCTTGACTGAAATCCTACTTTGTGTATTTCTCCTAATTCCTGCTCTGATGGAGGTTGGAGGGTATCACTGTTTCCTTTTCTCGTCCCATTCCTTCACTGCTGACACATAATTTTAAATGTAACCAGGTTGGTGATATGGCCGATGATAAAGTTCTCAGACGGAGTAGGGTTCAGTGACAGGAACAAGTCAGGAAGATTTCTTTAGTCAGCCACAAGTAACTAATATAACTAAGGGATGTGCATGGTGGATCTGTGGTTAGCACTGCTACCTTCCATCACCAAGTAGCTGCGTTCAATTCCAACCTCGGGCAACCCTCGATGTGGATTTTGAACATTCTCCCCATGTCTGTGTGGGTTTCCTCCCAATGTCCAAAGGTATCCAGCTTAGAGCGGATTGGCTATTCTAAATTGCCTAAGGCGCCCAGGGATATGTTGGTTAGATAGGTTAGTGATGGGAAATGCAGGGTTACATGGATACAGTACGGGGGCAGGTCCGGGGGGCATACTTTTACGAGGATCAATGTGGACTTGATGGACGGAATGTCCTGCTTCCACAATGTCGAGATTCTATAAAAACAACAAGAAGTTTTACTATACAAACATCCAATGGGTATCTATCTGATCACTCTCCTCTAGGTTTTGTATGTTTCAATAAGATCACCTCTCATTCCAAGAGTAACCTGTTAAAGCCTTCATAATATAAAACCCTCATCCCTGGAATACATGAAGTGAAATATCTATGAACTGCTTCCAATTTAATTATATCATTTCTCAGGTAAGGAGACAAAAATAATCTCATTCACAGATGAAGTTAATTTTTGTTTTCTCAATGGTGAGAGTATTTGGAACTCTCTTCCCTGCAGAGCATTGGAGGCAGAGATATTGAATATGTTTGAGGCACAGACAGAAGGTTCACAAAGAATAACGGAGTAAAGGATTATCGAGGAATGGCAGGAATGTGCAGTGTTGGGGAAATGCTGACAGTGGTAAAAAAAAATCACACTGCTCCAGCACATCCAGGAATATAATGCAAAATGAAATGATAATATCGATAAAATGTTAATGGGAAATTCAAGATGGTGGCAATCTGAAAGGTCTGCTTTGTTGGGCTCTGCATCACAAAACGGGCAAAGTGCTTCCCTAACCCACTCCGTCACAGCCATTTACTTAAAATGCTTAGTTTTGGAAAGATTTGAGATTTTGCAGTTGAAGTAGTTTTAATGTGTGTAGTTTTTAAGCTCTATGAGACGTTGTTTATTAATGATCAGTAATTCGAGTTCTTCGTGTCTCGAGTTCAAATGTTGCTACACTGTGTTCTAGGTAATGATGTGCTTAAATGGTGTACCTGGAGCATTAAGGGGAGCCATTAGCCAGAAAAGAGGAAAAATTTACTTTGTAGTCTTAAAAAGAGAGGATGGATGTTGTCCTATTGCAGGAGATGCACCTTGATGACAAAGAACATTTGACTTTTGATCGCGTTTGATCGGGTTTATTTCTCCTCTTTTAATATTACGAGTTGGGGAGAAGCCATAATGGATAAAAAGAATCTTCCATTTAACCTACTGGGTTGTATTTGATAATCACGGGAGGTTCATAATCCCCAAAGCCTTGAACTATGGTAAATAATACAGTATTTTGAATGTTTATTGCACCACCTCCCCACCCCCCACCCCCGGCGCACCCTCTTAAAATCCTGGTAGATGCATTTTCCAAAATCAGTTATCTTGCATCGTGGCACATTATTGTAGAAGATTTCAACTGTCTTATGGACCCCACGGTGGACAGAATGCCCTAAAGTGCCCCAATACCCTCGTTATAATGTAAGCAATTAGTGGATATGTGTGCAGAAAGAGAGCTGGTGGATGTCTGGAGGCAGATCCACATCAAAAGTAAGGAGTTTATTATCTTCTTTAACCGGCATAAATGCCACACGAGGGTTGCTATCTTCCCCATTCCTGCAACAATCTTAGATTCGGTGGCATCCTGCACAATTAGGAATATTAACATTTCTGACCATGAAGCAGTATACTTATTGATTAAGATTAAGTGCAATATAACAGCTTCGAGAAACTAGCGGATCAATCTCTTTAGTATTAAGACTAGTTGGTTAATTGAGTATTTAGATTAGATTACTTACAGTGTAGAAACAGGCCCTTCGGCCCAACAAGTCCACACCGACCCGCCGAAGAGCAACCCACACAGACCCATTCGCTGACGTATACCCCTTCACCTAACACTACAGGCAATTTCGCATGGCCAATTCACCTGACCTGCACATGTTTGGACTGTGGGAGGAAACCGGAGCACCCGGAGAAAACTCACGCAGACACAGGGGTAATGTGTAAACTCCACACAAACTGTCACCTAAGGGAGGAATTGAACTGGTGTCTCTGGTGCTGTGAGGCAGCAGTGCTAACCACTGTGCCACCTTGCCACCCACTGCAATGAATTCAGATCTTTCTTAGCCATTAATTCAAATCTAACCCGTAAACCATCCATTCGATGGGAAATTGCTAAGGCTTCTGCCGAGGGATTAATTCATCCTTAGGATGTCGCAGAAGGGGGAGCAGGAACGCTGGTTTGAGGCAGAGCTGAGGCCAGCCAAGAGGGCATACTGTGACAGACCCTGAGTGGTAAGCTGCAGAGGATCACAATGCTTCGGTCTACAGTGAATTCCACGCTCACACAGACAGCCAAGAAGGTACTTACTTTTGCAAAACAAAGGCTGTTTGAACATGGTGATAAGCCAGGCAGGTATTTATTCTGTCTTGCCCCTTTAAAGCCATTACCTCAATTAGGGAGGGTACTTGGATCATTACCTTCAATTACAAAAAGATTAATGCCGCCTGTCCGAGATTTTTCATCGAATTATTTCAGACTGAACATCTTGAGGATAGATGGATTAAGATGGAGTCATTTTTCAAGAACCTGGGTCTTCCAGGAGTAACCCCTGAATAGGTGTTGTGCCTTAATGCACCATTGTCAGCGCAGGAGGGTGTGAGGCAGCTTCAGAATGTAAAGGTGCACGTTCCTGACAGATTTCCTCGTAAGTTTTATAATTAATTTATAAACCTATTGTCAGGGCTGATGTTTAACGTGTTCCGTCACTCATACAGTCGCAAACCCCTCCCTCCATCCTTTAGAGAGGCTCATATCTCTCTGATGCTGAAGAAATGAAGACCCCGGAGGATTGTGCTTCTTACTCGCTAATCTCACTTTTAAATGTTGGTCTCAAAATCCCGTCTGAAACCCGTGCATGAAGGCTGGAAACTTTGCTGCCTTACATTACCAAAGAGGACTAAACAGGCTTTATAAAGGGCGGCAGATCTTCCTACAATGTTAAGAATTTACTCAATATGATCCAAGAGTGTCAACATCAATCTGTCCAGGGATTATTGATCTCTTTAGATGAGAGAAGGCATTTGATTGGGTTCAGTGGCCGGATCTCTTCTGTACATTAGAACGGTTTGGTCTATGAAAGTTTTTATCAAATGGGTGAGGGTAATTTACCGTGATCCTCTGGCTGCAGTTCTCACTAATGGTGTGCCAACCAGTAATATCAATATTGCTCCAGGCAGCCGACAAGATTGACACCTTTCACCATTGTTGTTTACTTTGGGGATTGAGCCACTGGCGGAGGCCATCCGTAGGATGTCAACATATCAGCCCCAGAGGTGGGATAGAAGTCATGAAAGATTACATTGTATGCAGATGAGGGTCTTATGTTTTTGTCAAATCCCGCAATTTCGGTAGGTCATGTAATGCAATGCATTAATTCGCTTGTTGCCTTTCCGGGCGATAAAGTACTTTTACAAAGTTGGAGACCATGCCTATGGGAGGTCTTAGGGAAATACCTGATACTGAGGCTAAATCCTCCTTTCCTTTTAAATGGTCACTGGGGTGGTTTCCCTATTTCAATATATTCATTATATCTGTCTTTGATCATTTATTTAACGTGAACTATGTCCATTTGTTGGACAAAATTAAACAAGACCTTCAAAGTTGGGAGGCATTTCCAAAATCCTGGCTAGGTCGGATAGCTGTTATTAAAATGAATGTCCTTCCTCATTTCCTACACCCCGTGTGAATGCTTTCTTTGATGTTTTCCAGACAGATGAGGCATGTGCGCTGCACTGTGGCACAGTGGTTAGCACTGCTGCCTCATACTGCCAGTGACCCGGGTCACTTCCCACCTCAGGCGACTGGCTGCATGGAGTTTGCACATTCTCCCCGTGTCTGCTTGGGTTTTCTCTGGGTGCTCCGGTTTCCTCCCACAGTAGAAAAATGTGCAAGTTAGGTGATTTGGCCATGCTAAATTGCCCATAGTGTTAGGTGAAGGGGTAAATGTAGGGGAATGGGTTGTGCTTCGTCGGGTCAGTGTGGACTTGTTGGGCCGAAGGGCCTGTTTCCACACTGTAAGTAATCTAATCAAAGTTTTTTTTGAAAAAGATGGCTGGTTTAGCTCTTTTATTTGGCACCATAAGCGATTCTTTATCAAGCTAACAAAATTGCAACTGCCCCAAAGATTGTTGGGAGTTGATCTCCCCGATTAATAGCAATCAATTAAGTTTTTTTTTCAATGTATTTGAGTGCCTGGGCCGCTGTAGTCTTGGCGTCAATATGGCTAGACATTGAGCCTTCTCAGACAAAGTGAACCCTTTTAGTCTGTCGTTCTTAGATAAATTGACAACGTTTATGGAGTATTGTCAGAAACTAATGATGATCAATACTGTTAAAGCATGAAGGACAATCCGTCAGATTGAGGGCAATACAGCCAAAACCATGTTTCTTAACCCCTATAATTAGTATACCAGGTTGTCAACCAGGGATAATGGATTCCAGGTTTAAACTGTGGGCAGCGAGGGGGATACCTTGCTTGGGTGATTTAGAATTAGTAGAAGCCCTGCAGTGTGGAATCAGGTCCTTGGGCCCAGCAAGTCCACTTCGACCCTCTGAAGAGTGACCCGCTCAGACCCATTCCTCTACCATGCTATATTTACCCTGATTAATGCCCCAACTTACAGATCCTGGAACACTATGAGCGATTTAGCAATGACTAATTCATCTAACCTGCACATCTGCGTGACTGTGGGAGGAAACCTACGCAGACACTGTTGAGAAGATACTAACTCCACACAGCCAGTCACCCAAGGCTGGAACCAAACCCATGACCCTGGTGCTGTGAGTCAGCAGTGCAAACCACTGAGCCACCACGTGTTACTTGAGGGAGAAATAATTATATCATTTGTTCAAATAATTCGTAAGTATGGGCTACCTAGTAGAGACTCCTTCTGTTTTTTTTTCCAAATTAGAGATTTGATTAAAAAATTACTTATAACAGACACTTATAGATCCGATACCGAGAAGTGGGTTCTTACTGCTAAGAATACGCTCTCTGTCAATACCCTTTAACATTAGTTGAATAGTGTCCGCTCAGACAAGACTGTGCAGCTTCATGACGTCTGTGCGAGAGAGTTGGGGGTTTAGATCTCTTCCGAGACAAGGGAGGATATTTGTGAAAATGCTCTAAGGATTTTGATCTGAAATAGGACCCATTCCATGCAGTTGAAAATTTTTCACATGGTCATCGGACCCCAGATTTTCACTCAAAATTCAAAGTGGGATTATCTTCAGCGTGTCCTAAATGCAGAATGACTACAGGCACTCTGACTCATTGCATGTGGTCCTGCTGCAGGCTTCGTATATATTGGAGCACTGCGTTAGTTGTGCTAGAGTGGGTCATGGGGACCGAATTGGAGGTGGACCCGGTTTCTCTTTTCCTGGGCCTGCCCAGAATATCTTACACAGATGCACATGGGAAAAAAATATATCCTTACTTTCTGGGCTAGGGAAAATATTATGTTGTGTTGTATGTCTGAAAACTCCCCAGATCTGTTAGGACTTTGTAAACTCATCATGGAGAATATCCCTTTGGACTTTCACACCAGCATGGTGCAACAAAAAAAACAGAGATTAATATAAGTCATAGAGTCATAGAGATGTACAGCATGGAAACAGACCCTTTGGTCCAACCCGTCCATGCCGGCCAGATATCCCAAACCAATCTAGACCCACCTGCCAGCACCCGGCCCATATCCCTCCAAACCCTTCTTATTCATTTACCCATCCAAATGCCTCTTAAATGTTACACTTGTATCAGCCTCCCCGACATCACCTGGCCGTTCATTCCATAGATGTACCATTCTCTGCATGAAATAGTTGCCCTGTAGTTCTCTATTATATCTTTCCCCTCTCACGCTAAACTTATACCATCTCGTTCTGACTCCCGACCCCTGGGAAAAGACTTTACCCATTTACCCTATCCATGCCCCTCATAACTTTGTAAAACTCTATAATGTCAGCACTCAGACTCCGTCGCTCCAGGAAAAACAGCCCCAGTCTGTTCAACCTCTCTCTATAGCTCAAATACTCCAATGCTGGCAACATCCTTGAAATCTTTTCTGAACCCTTTCAAGTTTCACAACATCTTTCCGATAGGAAGGATACCAGAATTGCAAGCACTATTCCAACACTGGCCGAACTAGTGTCCTGTACAGCCGCAACATGATCTTACAACTCCTCTACTCTATATTCTGACCAATAAAGGAACGCCTTCATCACTATCCTATCTACCTGCAACTCCCTTTTCAGGGAACTTTGAACCTGCACTCCAAGGTCTCTTTGTTCAGCAACACTCCCTGCGACCTTACCATTAAGTGTAAAAGTCCTCCTAAGATTGTCTTTCCCAAAATGCAGCACCTCGCATTTATCTGAATCAAACTTCATCTGCTACTTCTCAGCCCATTGGCCATTTGGTTCATCTGAGGTGACCCTCTCCGCTCTCCACTGCACCTCCAATTTTGGTGTCATCTGCAAACTTACTAATTGTACCTCTTATGCTTGCATTCCAAAACATATATGTCAATGACAAAATGTAGTGAATCCTGCACCGATACTTGTGGCACTGAACTTGTCACAGGCCTCCAGTCTGAAAAACAACCCTTCACGACCACCCTATGTTTTCTACCTTTGAGCCAGTCCTGTATCCAAATGGCTAGTTCTCCATGTATTCCATGAGATCTAACCATGCCATTCAGTCTCCCATGGGGAACCTCATCAAAACCCTTACTGAAGTCCATATAGATCAAATCTACCCCTCTGCCATCCTCAATCCTCTTTGTTACTTCCTCAAGAAACTAAATCAAGTTTGTGAGACATGATTTCTCACGCACAAAGTCAAGTTGACTATCCCTATTCAGTCCTTGCCTTTCCAAATACAAGCACATCCTGGCCCTCACGATTCCCTCCAACAACTTACCCATCACCAACGTCAGGCTCACTGGTCTATAATTCCCTGGCTTGTCCTTAACACCCTTCTTATACAATAGCACATCGTTAGCGAACCTCCAGTCTTCCGGCACCTCACCTGTGACTATCCATATTACAAATATCTCAGCAAGACGCCCAGCAATCACTTCTCTAGCTTCCCACAGAGTTCTGGGGTCACCCGATCAGGTCCTGGGGATTTATCCACCTTTACCCGCTTCAAGACATCCAGCCCTTCCTCGTCAGTAATATCGACATTTTGCAAGGTGTCGCCATCTATTTCACTACAATTTATATCTTCCATATCATTTTCCACAGTAAATACTGATGCACAATACTCCTTTAGTATCTCGTCATGGAGAATATCCCTTTGGACGTTCTCATTAGTATGGTGCACCGAAAAGCAGAGATTTATATAAGGTATGGCAACCCTTTCTGGATTACCGCGATGCAGGCTTACTTGCCACTCTAAAAAGGTCTTTTATATAGCCATGACGATATTGTCTAATGAATCACATATTAGGAATTATGAACGTATGAATGTGTATCAGTTGATGCTCTCAAAGAACGAGAGCTATCACTTTGTTCTTATTTATTTATTATTTATTGTTTATTTTTGTTTTTCTTCTGTCCGTTTAGAGACTTTAACTTATTTTGTATATGCAAGCACATGGGTGTAATTTTGTTCAGTTAATTGAGTTGTTTTGTTATTGGTTTAATATAATAATAAAAATATCTTTTTCAATAAAAAATCTTGCTAAAAATTAAAATGCTAAAATGGATAGATTAGTGTCCGAAATAACTGTCATTAGAGAGACCACTCGTGGTGGTTTACGTTGAAGGTCACCACACGGGTGATAGGGCAAGGTTGAGAGAGGATCCCCTTCATGGTAACCTCTGGGGAATTGTGGGGAATTGAACCTGCGCTGGTGGCCTCCCTCTGCATCACAAACCAACCATCCAACCAACTGAGTGGGAGACTGTAACTGCTACTCACAGAATCAGCCGCAGAAAAAGGGCAAGAGAAATTTTAATGACAAGGAAAAAGGTGTATTTGAGACAAAAACGTTCTCTGCTAGAGATCATATTTTATATTGAGACAAGTGTTTGGAAGCTGTCTTTGGCTGAACACAATAAGGTGACACAAGTGAAATAACCAGAATGACTAATTCTGGTTGAATACCGATAACCATAAAATAAGTGCATGTTTTTGATTGGTCTGTGGAAAGCATGATGACTGTTGCATGAATTTATAAATCAGATGAAATATATTGTAAGGATAGTCCATCCCCATGGGAAATGCCTTCTGAACACATGGTGGAAGAAACCCGGGGTAGAAAGTGTCTGAGAATCGTCT
This sequence comes from Chiloscyllium punctatum, assembly GCF_047496795.1. Lineage (NCBI taxonomy): Eukaryota > Metazoa > Chordata > Chondrichthyes > Orectolobiformes > Hemiscylliidae > Chiloscyllium > Chiloscyllium punctatum. The sequence goes on along the minus strand of NC_092769.1, from coordinate 23,226,094 downwards.
GCTCAGTAACAGGAACCTGGGGGTTGAATGACTGAAAGTTCCTGTAACATGGAGCTGAGAAAACCATCAGATCACCCCCAAACGTATTGAATGTTGGAGCATATTTGAAGGAATGAATGGCCTCATGATGGATTTTAATTGTGTGTGATTTGAAAAACGTACATCTCTACTCCATCTTCTTACGTGTTACACATTGGGGCACAGCCGTTTTCCTGAAACTGGGAATAAGTTGGAACAATACCTGGAACATTCCATAATTGGCATTCCCCAGAATAATCTATAACTATGTGGGGGGCATTAGAAAGGCAAGAGAGAAAGAGAGGGAAATTGCTGCATGTAGTAGGGGGAGTGGTGGAGTATGTGCCTTGTTCGGGGGTCAGTGCTATAACAGATATACAGTGAGTGTGAGGGAGCAGAGAGAATACGGTGACCCTTATCCCTACAGAGTGGGGAAGGTTATTGAAGCTTGTCCTGTATTGCTGGGCATTTCTTCAGACCGTAGATACTGCACTGAGCTGGGTGGTGCGAGCATACCATGCTCGGTGGGTCTGGCAGTGTGGCCCCCTCTGGGAAGAGAATGGTCCCCTTTTGTACTTGCCCATCCACCAGGACCTCCGTGTTGCTGTCGACAAACCGTGGTGTAATTTCCCCTTCGCTGCCATGTTTGGGGAAAATGTGCATGTCAGCTCCAAACTGAGAAAGCACAACCGTGTGCCCATTGATCTTTTAAAGATGGCACCAGTATCAGGGATCACAGAATATCCAGGGGCATCCAGGCGATTGTGAGTACCTCCAGTCATGATGGGTGGCAGAATCGGGCTGGCATTGTATGAGAGGGACACTATGGAGTGGGGTGGCTAGTTAATGAGATGAGTTTGGTAAGATAGCACCAGGAAACTAGCTCGGCCTTGTGCAGATAACCCCTCTGTCACACTTAATTAAAATGTCATTGCGACAGTTATTTGTTAGATTCAGCCCAGTGAGGCGAAGACTCTGCTGTCCTCATTCGCAGTTACAAAGCTGCAGAACAAATGCTCATCCAAAACTCTCCATCGCCTGAACTCACAGCATTATCCCTTTCACTCATAATTCTTCGAAATACTGACCCGTGTTGCATGATACTATCGAAATGCCTTCATTCTGAAACCTGTGAACATATCCTTCCACGACATTTTATCTCAGTCTCCCCCCCCCCCCACCCGCATCCTATCTCCACCCCAAAACACACTCATTTACAGTCATATTGCACGAGACTTCCAGTATGACTGGTCATTTGGCCTAGCTGGTCCATGGCACCCAAAATGTACATCCAGACTCACCCCATGTCCATGCCCTTGTTCTGTATCCCTCTAATCCTTTCCTATCTGTGTATTTGTCCAAATGCCTTTTCAATGTTGTTATTGTATCCACCTCAACCACTTCCACTGACAGCTCAGTCCATATGAGTACCACACTTTATGTAAAAAAGTTGCCCCTCAGTTTCCTTTTTATATTTTTTAATCCTTTCCAAACATTAATGGATGTCCTCTAGTCTTCGATTCACCAAACTTGAGAAAAAAGTTTGAAGTATTCACCCCATGCACGCCTCTCATGATTTTATAAGGGCTACACTTCTATAAGAACCCCCTCGGTTTCCTAAGCTGTAAAGAAATAGGTTCTAACCTGTCCAACCTCTGCCTATAACTTAGAGCTTTTAGCCCAGGAAACATCTTTGCAAATTTGTTCTGCATACTTTCTAGTTCAATAATATCCTTTCTAGAGCAAGATGAACACAATACTCCAACTGCAGCCTTACCAACATCCTGTACAATTGCAGCATAACGTCCCACTTTCTATACTCAATGCGTTGATGAAGGCCAATGTGCCAACAGCCTTCTTCACTGTCCTGTGTATCTGTGACTCAAATTTCAGACAGCCGTGCACCTGATCTCCAACGTCCGTTTGTTCCACTACACTCCTTAAGGCACTATCATTCATCACTAAACTCCTACCTGGATTTGACTTTCCAAAATGCAAGACGTCACACTTATCTAAATTAAACTCCATTTGCTATTTCTCAGCCCACTTCCCCAGCTGATCAAGGTACTGCTGCAATTTCTGATAACGTTCCTCACTGTAAATGATGTCTCCTAATTTAGTGTCATCTGCAAACCTACTAATGTTGCGTTGTGCACTCCGGTCCAAATCATTGATATAGATAACAAACAGCAATGGGCCCAGGACCGACCACTAAGGCACTCCACTAGTTACAGGCCTCCAGTCTGACAAGCATACTTCCATTTGTTTCAGAACATTAAGCCAATTGTGTCGCCAATTTGCCAGTTTACATTGGAGTCCATGCGATCTAACCTTCAAGAGCGGCCTACCATGTGGAAACTTATCAAAGGCCTTACTGAAATCCATGTAGACTTTGTCCACCATCTTTCCTCGTCAACCTTCCAGGTCACTTCCTCAAAAATCTCTATCAAAATTTGTCAGGCATGATCTGCCACGCACAAAGCTATGCCGACTGCTCCAAGTCAAACTCTGTCTTCCCAAATACATCCATATCTTATATCTCCGAACCTTCTCAAGTGGTTTCCAGGAACAGATGTGAAGCTTACTGGTCTATATTTCCCAGGCTTTTCTTTGCAGCCCTTCTGAATAAGGGCACTACATTTGCTACTGCCCAGTCTTCCGAGACCTTGCCCCTGAACTACCTTCTCTCGCCTTGTGCAGTGCTCTTTGGTATATCTGGTCAGGACCAAGAGATTTATCAGACTTTATGCATTCTAATATGTCCATCAGCACCTCTACTGTGATATTGACTGTACCAAGATATCACAACTAACCTCCCAAAGTTCACAGGTCTTCATGTCTTTCTTCATGATAAACACAGAGGGGAAATTGAGGACCTCGCCCATCTCTTGAGGTTTTACACATGCATGTCCATTTTGGATTGTAAGACGTCCTATCTCTCTCTAGTTGTTCTTTTTATTTACTATACTGAATTTGGATTCATCTTGATCTGCTCAGTCAAGGCTATCTCATACCCCACTTTAGCCCTGCTGATTTCCTTCTTCAGTAAACTCCTGGAACCCATGTGTACCTCCAGAGATTCCCTTGGTCCCAGCTGCCTGTACTTGAGTGACACCTCCTTTCTTTCTGGTCTGAGCCTCAATATCTCTTGTGATCCAGGATTCTCTCTTCCAGCCTCACTTTCCCTTCACCCTCACAGGAACATGCAGACCTTGAACTCGAGCTATCTCACTTTGAAGCCCTCCCACTTGCCATGGATCCTTTTATCTGGAAACACACTACTCCAATCAAGCCCTGCAATCCCCTGTCGAATTTCAACAAAATTCGCCTTGCCCTAATTTAGAACTTGAATCTGTGGGCCAATTCTTTTCCCTACCATACCTATTTTAACATTAATACATCTCTGGTCACTTTTCCCAAAATGCTCCCCCACTTTACCTCCGTCACCTATCCTGCCCTGTTTCCCAACAGTAGGTCGAGTTTGTCCCTTCCCGAGTAGGACCCTGTACATGCTGCTTGTGGAAGCTTTCCTGAACACGCTTAACAAGTTACGTTCCACCTAAGTTCTTAACCCGCTGGAAGTCCCAGTCTATGTTAGGAAAATTAAAATCACCTATTATGACAAACCTATTGCTCCTGCAAGTCTCGCCAGTCTTCCTGCATATTTGTTCCTCTAATTCCCATTGATTATTTGAAGGCTTATAGTGCAACCACTATAACGTTACCAACCCCTCTTATTGTTTGCATCATTTACAAAATCTCATTGGATATTATCTCAGTTATTTCATCTTTAAATACTAGAGTGATAAGCGCCTTAATCAGAACTATTGGTATTTAAATTGTTTCCATTTACATCTCTTCCTCGCAGTGACTTTCACATTCGCAGCATCCCTTGTCAAGACACAGTGGAGATATGGAGCTGGAAATGGATGGGAACTGCACATCCTGTCAGTTCCAAAATTAGCTACAAGTTTCCCCACACTGAGTTGCGATCTAACACAGTGTTGCCGAACAATGCAACAGCCTGGGTTGATATATGAATGAACCAGTGTGGACTGCACAACCCCCACGCTGGACATTTAGCCCAGGATTATAGATCCAGCATTGGTGTGGGCTGCACAGAGTTTCACTCCGGACATAGCTGGGTTGCATTCAGCAGTTCACTAGCCGGATCTACACAGGGTTCCAGCCTAAATATGTAATGGTTATGTGAGTTAGATTGTGAATGTGAGAGCACTAAACATCCGGCTATGCCTTTATTTTTGTTTTAATTCTTCTGACTGGACTCTTCAAATCCTGACTCATCCAGTTAGACCCGACCCTCTGGATGAGTCATGGTAACTGTTGTTACAGTATCTGGGTCTGCAACATGATCAACAAATGGAGCAGAGGCTGCAGAGAGGGGAAGCTCTGTAAAATGGAATGAGGGAATCACAATCAGATCAGCCGTGGTCTTAGTGAATGGTGGGGCAGGATTGAATGGACAACTGATGCAACTTATCACATATTTCTGTTTGTTCCAAGCAAACTCCCCTTCTCTCCCAGTGTCCCATACTGGTGGGGAGTGAGTCACCTCCTCCTGTTCCTGCGTAACAGGATCCTCGGGCCTCACTCGCCTCCAGATTTCCCTGTGCCCCAGTTTTGAGCAGTTGAATAACTGCCTCCTATTCCTGTGTCCCTGTCTCGAACAGTTGAGTGACTGTCTCCTGTCCCTGTGCCACAGTTTCAAGCAATTGAATGACTCCCTCCTGATCCCAAATTTGTGAAAGTAGATGTCCTCCTCCTGCTGGTGAGTAACAGGCTCCAATAGCTCTGTGCTCACCTGCTGCTCCTGTGGAATGGAGGTGGGGGAAGGAATTGCCTCTTCACATTCTTTACAGCTTTTTCGTGACTAAAGGCCTTTCCCCGTTTCTGTAAAGCACCATCAAAATCTGAATGATGTATTTTTGTATTTGACTCTCTGTGATTGAGCAAACAAGCCGCCTGGCAAAATTCAGATGCTGAATCGCCTCCTCCTGTTCCCGTGTTATACACTGAAATGTCAATAGACTCTCAGAGATGTACAGCACGGAAAAAGATCGTTCAGTCTGGTCATCCATACCGCCAAATATCCTAAATTAATCTCGTCCCCCTTGCCAGCAATTGGCCCAGCTCCCTCTAAACCCTTCCCATGCATATATCCATCCAAATGCCTTTTAAATGGTGTAACTGTACCTGCCTCCACCACCTCTTTTGTCGGTTCAATCCATACACACAGCGGTCTATGTGTGAAAATGTTGTCCCTCATGTCCCTTTTTAAATCATTCTCCTCTCACCTTAAACTTTTGTCTTCTAATTTTGGACTCGTCTATCCTGGGAAGACATTGACTGTTTACCTTATCTATGCCACTCATGATTTTATAAACCCCTTTAAGTATACCCCTCGCCCCAGTCTCAACACTTGAAAATAGCCCCAGCCTATTCAAACTCTCCCTGTGACTCTAACCCTCCAACACCTGCAACATTCTTTTAAATCTCTTCTGCACCCTTTCAAGTTTGACAACGAATTTCCGACAGCGGGGAGACCAGAATTAAAGGCAATATTACAAAAGTGGCCAAACCAATGTCCTGTACAGATTTAAAATGTCATGCAAATGCTTCGACTCAAAGCATGCACCAATAAAGGGAAGATCACCAAATGCCTTCATCACTGCGCTGTCTACCTGTGACGGCACTTTCAAGGGAAACTATGAATCCACAACTTCAGTTCTGTCTTCACAGACCTATCTGACAATACCAGGAAAGTCCAGTGTGGGAAACGAAATAGTACATGGAACATAGAACATAGTAAGTAAATGGTTTGGGAGAAATTATTGGGACTGAAAATAATGGTCAGAGACAACACTAACATAGATTTATGAAATGGGAATTATGTTTCAGAAACTGTTTGGGAGACAAATGAAAGAGAAGCAATGGATGTAAAACACGTGGATTTTCTAAAAAAACATGTTGATAAACCTCCCAGCCTAGTTTGCAAAATCAAATCTTAGTGGATTGGAGCGAATATATGGACATGCTTCTAGAATGGGACAGCTGGCAGGAAACAGTGAATAGAAATAAACAGACTTGTGAAGCAACAGCCTGACATTGTATTTAAGGTCAGATTCTGTAAGTATGACTATATCCCTGACACCCATCACCTTCCCCGAATATCTCCTCTCTCACAAGCAGGACATACACAACAGAAATGGCGGCACAGTGGGATACAGTTGGAAGGGAATTGCTCTGGGAGTCCTCAACAGTGACCTGTATCCCATGAAGTCTCATGTCGTTAGTTTGCACATCGGAAAGGCAATCTCCTGCTGATTACCATGTAGCAGCCTCTCTCAGCTGATGAGTCAGTACTCCTCTATGCTGATCAACACTTGGAGGAAGCTCTAAGGGTGGCAAGGGCACAAAACGTACTTTGGGTGAGGGATTTCAATGTCCCCCATCAAGAGTAACTCAGCTGCAGCATTACTGATTGAGCTGGCCGGGTCCTAAAGGATTTAACTGATATACTGGGTCGATGGCAGGTGGTGAAGGAACCCACAAGAGGGAAAAGCCATATTTGACCACAGCCTTACTAATCTGCCAGTTGCACAAGTTTCTGTCCATGACAATGTCGGGTAAGAGTAACCACTGCATAGTCATTGTGGAGATAAAGTCACACCTTCACATTGAGAATAACCTCCATAATTTTGGGTGGCACTATCACCTTCAAACAAATCTAGAAGCTCAAATCTGGGTTTCCATAACGTGTTGTGGGGCATCGATAGCAGCAGAATTGTACTCAACCACAACCTCATGGCCTGGCATATCCCCCTCACAACAATTACCATCAAGACAGAGGATCAACCTTGATTCAATGGAGTGTGCAGGAGGGCAGGAGCAGCACCGGGCATACCTGAAAATGAGGTGTCAGCCTGATGAAGCCACCAACCAGGACTGCTTGTGCACCAAACAGCACAAGCAGTAAGTGACAGACAGGCTAAGTGATTCCACAAGCAACAGTTCCGGTCTCGGCAGTCCTTCCACTTCTAGTTGAGAATAGTTATGGACAATTAAACAAGTCATTGGAAAAAGAGATTCCACAAGTATCTCCATCCTGAATGATTGAAGAGACCAGCACTTCAGTGCAAAAGATAACGTTTATGCATTCGCAATAATCTTCAGTCAGAAGTGCTGAGTGGATGATCCACCTCACCCTCCTCCAGTCGTCCTCAGCAATTCAGTTACCAGCCATCAGCCAATTTGGTTCAGTCCACGCGATATCCAGATTCAGTTGGAGACACTTGATACTCCAGAGGGTACATACTCTGTCAACACTCTGGCAATAGTACTGAAAAGTTGTTCTCAAGACCTTGTCACTGCCCTCACCAAGCTGTTCCAATACCGTTACAACAATGACATTTCCCCGATTACGTCGAAAATAACACAAGTATCTCCTGTATATAAAAAGCAGAACAAATCCAATCCGGCCAATTACCACCCCATCAATCTACTCTCAATCATCAGTAAAGTGGTGGAAGGTCTCAATGCGTTCAAGCAGCACCTGCTCAGCAATACCCTGGTCAATGACGCTCAGGTTGGGCTCCACCAGGGTCACTCAGCTCCTGACCTCATTACCATGGTTCAAACATGGACAAAAGAGCTGAATTCCCGAGGTGGGGTGAGAATGATTGCCCTTTAAAACAAGGCTGCCTTAGACCAAGTGTGTTATCAAGGGGCCTTAGCAAAACTGGAATCAATGGGTATCAGGGGCAATCTCCCCGCTGGTTAGAATCATACCTGACACGTAGGAAGATGGTCATGGTTGATAAAGGCCAGTCAACTCAGCTCCAGGATAAATCTGTAGGAGTCCCTCGGGCAGTGGCCTAGGCCCATACATCTTCAGGGCTGCTTCATCAATGACCTTGCCTCCATTTTAAGGTCAGAAGTGGGGATGTTCGCCAATGATTGCACCATGTTCAGCAACATTTGTGGTTCTTCAGATACTGAAGCAGTCCATGTTCAAATGCAACAAGACCTGGACAGTATCCAGGCTGACAAGTGGCAAGCAATATTCACGCCACACAAATGCCAGACCGTGAACATCACCACTAAAATACAATCTAACCTGCCCCTTGTCATTCAATGGTGTTACCATGACTGAATCCACAGTGGACTGCAGCGGTTCAACAAGGCAGTTCACTACCACCTTCTCAAGGGCAACTAGGGACAAGCAATAAATGCTGGCCCAGCCAGTCACACCCAGATTCAGGAAATAAATATTATTTAAATAACATAACAGAGGAAGGTTGCTGGGATATCACAGAGATCAGTGCTCAGGCCCCATCTGTTCACAATACCCATTAAACATTTGGTTGCAGGAATCAAGTACAATATATCGCAACCTGCTGACAGAACTAAAGGATGTTGGATTGCGAGTGGGTGAGGAGGTTGTAAAAAAACTTCAAGGTGACTAAGACAAGAGGAGTGAATGGGTAAATACGTGGCAGATGGAGAGCAATGTGGGGAGAGGTGACAGTGTGCCCTTTGGTGGGAACAATAGGCTGGAAGCCTATCGTTGGAAAAGGGATTGTTTGAAACATGTTGGTCTGCAAAGGGACGCTTGCTCCTTTTTGTTGTTTCCTTCTGCGCAGCCTCTGAGGTCCCTGCAGCGCAGTGAGGTCTGAACCCAGAAGGCAATACTGGGAATGGCATTCACACGCTGCCCAGTGTACATAGACCTAACAAGTGGGGAGCTGTAACATTGCAAAGGATCTGGATCTCCCTGCAGACCAGTCACTGAAAGCAATATTGCAGGAGCAGAAAGCAGTTAGGAAGGTAAATGGGATGTTGACCTTCATTTCAGGGGGATTTGAGTCCAGGAGTAAGGGTGTCTTACTGCTGCTGTACAGGGCCTTAGTGAGACCCCATCTTGAACATTGTGCAATATTGTGTGCAGGTTTGGTCTCTGTACCTAATAAAGGGCAAATCTGACATTGAGGGAGAGCAGCGAAAGATGACCAGACCGATATCTAGGATGACAGGCTTGCTGTGGGAGCAGAGTTTGGGGGCGACTGGGCCTGTATTCCATGGGGTTTAGGAAAATGTGTGAAGATCTCAGTGAGATATATAAAACCCTGACAGGGTGAGACAGAATGGAAGCAGGGATGATAATTCCCCAGGCTTTGATGTCTAAAACAAGGGGCCACAGTATTAGATACAGACAGGATATTCTGCACTGAGATACCAATAAACGTCTGCCCTCAGAGACTGGAGAACCTGGGGAATGTGCTCGGACATGGAAACCAAGACACTGAATATAAATATAGGTTTAGAGACAGGAAAGGGATGGTGGGAGAGCAGGAGTACGGTGTGGAAATAAAGGTCGAGGTATCATTGTATTTAATTGGGAGCAAACTCGATGGACCAAAGGGACTACTGCACTTCCTATTTTATAGCTTGCCACGATTAATTACATTAACGGATATATATATATATATATGCGTGGGATAAGTGCATTGTGGAGATGTTTGAACATGAACGACAATGAGGTAGGCTCAATGTGTTGTATGGCCTACTCCATTCCTGATGTTTCTGTGCATTCTGTGGGAAAACTGTTTAAATGCTGTCACAAGCTCTCAGATGTTAGGAAGAAGGTTTCTGCAGGGTCAACAGGACTGTGTTTCCCGTTCCCTTTTTCCGATACTAAGGCTGGGGCCGGGTGTTCTGTCCAGGTTTATCCTTTTAAGACCTCAGAGCAGTTTGATACAATACAGTGTCTTGCTTGGCCGATTCAGAGATCATTGAAAAGTTTTATCACAAGTATATGTGTCTGTAGTCATAGATAATCATAGATAATCATAGATAATAGCCTCCAGTCTGACAAGTATCCTTCCACTAAACCCTCTGCTTCCTACCATCAAGCCAACTGTGTATCCAATTGGCCAGTTCCCCCAGCATTCCACGTGATGTAACCTTCCAGAGCAGCCTGCCATGTGGAACCTTAACAAAGGCCTTACTGAAATAAATGGAGACTACGTCTACCACTCTGTCCTCGTCAACCTTCCTGGTCACTTCATCAAAGAACTCTAACAAATTTGGGAAGCATGATCTCCCACTCACAAGTCTATGCTGACTGCTCCAAATCAAACCCTGTGTACTTAATGAGTGCAGTCAATGGTATGCTGTCTTTCATTGTAAGATGATTCGAGTACATAAGTAAAGCCATCTTCCTGCTGTTGTCGAGCCTTGCTGAGAGAGCATTAGGGGCACTCTGTACAGATTTGATCTCCTTTGTAAGGAATAGTCTCCTTACCACAGACACGGGTGATGGTAACATGAGGAGAGAGTAAAGAAGCTGAGTGTTTAATCTGTAGAACTGTGAGAGATAAAGAAATGGTGATGCTGAAACTCGAGGAGTGGCAGCGGACTCTTATTTCCAAAAGAGACATTGACAAGGAGAGAAATTCCAGACTTTGCCCAGGATTGATTGGTGTGATTTATTGTCACGTGTACCTCAGTACAGGGAAACACTTTATTTATGAGCAGTGGAGGCAGATCATAGTAAGCATGGCCAGACAGATCATAGGGTGGAAATAGACTTGGACAGAGTAAGGCATACAGGTTACACAGCACAGGACGTGCAACTAGACAAGATCAACATGAACAAGATCAGCACTATTTGAACTTAGAGAGTCCATTCATCAGTCTAACGTGACCTTCCTAACAGTTTATATGCCTAAATTAACTGTGCAGTTGGCGAGTGAACCCGTACTGAACGTCATGTTGCTCACAATCCCCAACAGCAGCCACAATACCTTCCATCTGAAACAGGTAGCTTTTCTTAACAACTTCCGCCCTGCACAGAGAACACCAGGCTGGCATCTCAGAGATGAAATATGCCTTCTTGAGACTTCACACAAGACATATGGCTTCCCTCCTCACCATTAGAAAACCACATTAAAGTCCCACGTGTGTATTATAAGCAACGGAGCCAGGAGGAACAACATGGAGCAGTCTGTCTGTGCAGCCTCTGCCCCACTTGTTCATCATGTTGGAGCATCATTCTGGAGACAGTAAGGACTGCCGATGCTGGAGATCAGAGTACAGCATCGATTGTTGGAAAAGCACAGCAGGTCAGGCAGCATCCGAGGAGCTGGAGAATCGATGTTTCGGGCATAAGACATTCATCAGGAATCAGCATCAATTGCCTCATTCTGTCCCTGTGTAAGTACGTTGAGGGGGGAATGGCCTCTTACTGTTCCTGTGAAAGTGACTCAAGGGGCTGAATGGCCTCATCCCATTGCTGTGTAAGTGACCCAACGAACTGAATGGCTTCTTCCTCGTCCGATTGGACAGGGTCAAGGGACGGATTGGCTTACCCCTGGTTCTTTTTGAAAGTTCGATGTACTGATAAGTGTGATGATGCTGCAGTTTTAAGAGGTTATTTTGTCCGGGTTTCTTTTAAGAGAGAGATTGAACAACCATTACCAACCTGGCTAGTTAAGACCACTCGAGTAAACAACGAGAGAGGCCTTGTGTTTATTTTAATGCAGCCTGAATGGGTGTGGCCAGCTCTCACAGATTAGGATCTCTGGGTTTTGGTTTCTCAGTAACATCAGAAACTATTGGGGTCTCCACAGAGTTGGAAGCTTCAGTGAATGTCTCATGCTACTTTCCCTGAGTTTTCTCTTGGTGCTGTTTTTAATTCCTGGATTAGAGAAATGTTTGCGACATTATGTGTCTGAATATTCCTTTCTGCCAAGAGCTGTGTTTATGGGATTTTCCTATATTGGAACAGTTCATTAGTAATAGTTCCTAGGTCTATTATTCTGTTAACTTGTCCAATACAATTAAGTTTTTCTAGATTCCTCTTTCTTTGATTTCATTTTATCTTTCGTGTTTCAATAAATGGTGTTTTGCTTCACACCAAGTACTTTGACCAGTCACATTGCGTCTAGAACAGACATTTTACATTTCCATTAAAATAAAAATAGGGTCTAGGCTACCGCCTTCAAATATTTTCCAGGCGCTCTGGTGTGGTCCATCACACTAGACTCCTTCTCTTTCTGAGTAATAGGCTGGAGGCACTGAATGGGCTGTCCCTGTTCTTCTCCAATAGTGTCAATGGGCTGAATGGCTTCCTCATATTCCTGTGAATCCAGCGCGAGGTGCTGAATGAATTCTTATTTTACTGTGGCAATGTTCAGTGTCAGGAAGTGCTGTTACATGAATGTTACGGACACTTTAACAGCACAAGTCTCAATGGAGTCTGGATCCTGCGACACACGGACAAAGACCAGTTCAGGAGCGGACGGGAGACAAAATGTTCTGAACATTGTCGAATGTTCGGTGACCATCCTCACTTCTGATCTTATGGTGGGGAGGGTGAAGGTGGGGAGACATTGATGAAGCAGCTGAAGCTGTTTGTGAAGTGGAAGCTACTCTGAGGATCTCCCACAGAGGTGACCCAGGACTGAGATGATGAACATCTTCCTTTGTGCCATGTTTGACTCCAAACACTGGAGAGGTTACTCTGATTCCCATTAAGTGCAGTTTTGTTAAGCTCCTTGATGTCAACAAAAGCCAACCACTGCCGTAATATCAGGGCCAGTCATTTTTACCTGAACCCTTGTCTCAACTTCTTTTGTTCATTTCAATAGGCCATGATATTGGAGCAGCAAGTGTTTTCTTCAAACAAATGCTCTTGAATGTCAGGATTTCACTTCTCAGGAGTGTTCTGGGAGCGAGATTACTGAAAGTATTTGAAGAGGAGGTCGATGGATATTGACCTGTCAGAGTGGTGAGGGCTATGAAGAATTGGGTATGAAAGATGATTTGAGACCAGGAGCAGATCAGTCACGATCTTAGTGAAGGACAAGGCAGGTTTGGGGAGTGAACGACCTGTCCCTGTTTCTGATGTTCTCACATTCTGTTATTGGAAAGTTAGTGGGTGTTATTTTCATGAGTGTTATGTTTTGAATATTGCAGTCAGGGAGAGCAGATGATTTTGTGAGCCATCTCTGGGTGAGGTATATGGGCTGCATTCACAGTGAATCTGAGTCTACAACGTGACCAACAACTGAAGCACAAGTTGCAGAGAGGGGAAGCTCTATAAAGAGAGATGAGGGGACTCTTTCATACCCGTGCCTGGATTTTCCTATTACATTTCCCAAATCACATCAAAGCATGTATGACAGCCTTGAGAGGCTGAATGGTATCCTCTGTTTCTGTGCATCAGGTTATAGGAGTAAGTAGCCTCCAACTGTTCCTGTCTAGCAGGTATGAGGGGCTGAATGGAGCACAGAAACATGGGACTGAGGAGCAGGAGCGGGTCATTAGATATTTTGACCCTTCTCCACCAGGAACGAAGATTGTGGCTGATCAGGTTGGGGTCTCAGCCCCACTTTCCTGTCTGTATCCCAATATCCGTGACTCACTTCTCTGTCAAATATTTAGTAATGCAGCTTTCAATCAATTAGAACATAGAGGCACAATAAACTTCCAGTGAAGAGAATTCCCACTTGAAAGGTCCGTTCAGAATTTTTCGTCATCCCTCTTATAGAATCAGAGAGTCATGCAGAACAGAAACAGACCCGTTAGTCCAATCTGTTCACTACGATCAGATATCAAATCTGATCCAGTCCCATTTGCCGGCATTTAGCCAATATCCCTCCTCTCAGATACTTTTTAAATGTTAGATTGTAACCGCCTTCAGCACCTCCTCTGACAGCACTTTCTGTACACACACCACGCTCTGTGTGAAACATTTATCTTCAGGTCCCTTCTAAATCATTCGTCCTCTCCCCTTCAACCTCTGCCCTCTTGTTCTGGACACCCCCTATCCTGGAGAGCAGAACGTGGCTGTTCAGAATATCCATGCCCCTGATGGTTTTATAAACCTCTATAATGTCACCCCTCAGCCTCTGACACTCCAGGGGGAAACACCTCAACCTAATCAGCCTCTCCCTAAAGCTCAAACCTCCAGTCCTGGGACAGCTGTGTAAGTCATTTCTGCAGAAAACCGAGTTGTACGCAGTATTCGTAAAGTGGCCTCACCAACGTCCTGTATAGATGCAACATACCACCACATCTCCTATATTCAATGCTCTGACTGATTAAGGCAAATGTGCCAAATGTGTTCTGCACCACACTGTCTACCTGCAACTCCACTTTCAAGGAACAATGCACCTGCAGCCCTGTGTCCGTTTGTTTCACAACACGCCCCAGGACCTGACCATGAAGTATATAATGTCTGCACTGATTTGCCTTCCCAAAATGCAAAGCTTCAATTATTCTAAATTAAACTTCACCTGTTACTCCTTGACCCTTTGTCCCATCTAATTGTTGTCTTGTTTTACTCTGAGATAATCTACTACACCACATTTCTGATGTCATCTGTAGCCCTACTAACTATGGCCCCAATATTCACATCTAAAACCTTTACATAAATGATGAAATGCAGTGAACTCAGTACTGATTCTTACAGCACACTGCTGCTCACAAGCCTCCAGTCTGAAAAATGCCCCTCTTCCTTCAAGCTAGTTGTGACTAGCTTCTTCTGTATCCCATGTGACTGAAACTTACTAATCTGTCTACCAATCAGAATGAAATACTAGCTTTGAAGATAGGATGTGTAGGTTAGGTTTATTTTCACCAAAAAAAAGGAGATTGGGGGGGGGGGGGGACCTGATTAAGGTTTGCAAAATCAGGAAGGGTATAGCCAGGGTGGATAGAGACAAGCTTTTTCCCAGGTTGAAGGATTTAATAACGAGAGGTCGTGCTTTCAAAGTGAGAGGTGGAAAGTTTAAGGGGGATACACGCGGTAAGTACTTCTCACAGAGGGTGGTGGGCATTTGGAACGCGTTGCTAGCAGAGGTGGTAGAGGCAGGCACGGTAGATTCATTTAAGATGCGTCTGGACAGATGCATGATTCGGTGGGGAGCAGAGGGATACAGATGCTGAGGAATTGACCGACAGATTTAGACAGTACATTTGGATCGGCTCAGGCTTGGAGGGTGAAGTGCCTGTTCCTGGGCTGTAAATTTTCTTTGGTCTTTGTTCTTTCAATGAACAAATGATAAGATCCCGAGGGAAGAGATCCCGTTCCAGGGAGAAGGAGACACTGTTCCAAAGGCCCCTCAGGCAGTTAAAGGGGTGAATACGTTTTCACTGCGTTTACATTTCTTCCCGACACTGGATCGACCACAATTTAGACCAAAATACAGAAATTCCCAAACTCCGTTTGTCTTCAGGAAACTGGGAGAGAATCCTTCAGGACAGCAACGTTCCCACCCTCCGTATTAGGAACTGGGAATGAGTGACCTGTGTCTGTTCTCGAGTGTTCGAGTGTGTGGGAATGTTCTAGAAACCATCTGTCCTTATGGATGTGTCTCTGTGTGTTTGGGTAGGGGGGGTTTCTTGTGGTTTATGTCACATTTTTGTCAGTAATTCCGACCTTCCCATTTGTTATTCCAGCTCCAATTATTTTAATAAATCCCTGAATACAGGGACACATTTGAAAATCTCACTGGGTCCCCGATCAAACGGGTCCCTTTGCCTCCAGGCTGATGGATAATGGGTTTGTTTTCCTTCCTCACAGTTAACGTAGTGACCATCTACGTCCTGCTTTATAAAGATTGTGGATTGTCTCCATGTGTCAGACGTTACCTGGGGGCCATGGCAGCGGCGGATCTCCTGGTCATTATCCTCGACCTGATCCTGAGACACATTCCCATTGTTTTTGATGAACAGTTTTATTTCCTGGTGTACTCCGTCCGCGTGTGTAATATCCACGCGGTCCTGCTTTATGCAGCCACTGACTGCTCTGTCTGGTTCACCGTCACTTTCACCTTTGATCGGTTTGTGGCCATTTGTTGCCAGAAGCTGAAAAGTAAATATTGCAGTGAGAAAACGGCGGCTGTGGTTCTGGGAGCAGTGACTGTGCTGAGCTGTTTGAAGAACATTTTCTGGTATTTTATGCTCAGGGCTTGGTATTTGCTGTGGAACGTCCCCTGGTTTTGTGAGGCAACACGCGCTGTTCGATTCTCCATTGTCTGGGTCACAATCGAGTTCCTCCACAACATTCTAACCCCGGGTGTCCCATTTCTCCTGATTCTGCTGCTCAATGTTCTCACCGTCAGACACATTTTAGTGACCAGCAGAGCCCGCAGGAGACTCCGCGCTCACACCAATGGGGACACTCAGTCTGACACTGAAATGAGAAACCGAAAAAAATCCATCATTTTACTGTTTGTGATCTCGGCCAATTTCATCCTGTTATGGTCAACGTTAATGCTGTATTCTATATCGAGACGGATGTGGTTGATTGGGTATCGGTCTGTGAATCTCCATTTCTTTGTGCAGGAATTGGGCTTCATGCTGCAGCTCCTCAGTTGCTGCACTAACACCGCGATTTATGCCGTGATCCAGACTAAGTTCAGGCAGCAGCTGAAGAACGTGCTGAAATATCCGTTCACCCAAATCCATCCATCCATCAAATTCCCTCATTAATCAATCCATCCGGGATTTTCTCATTTCAGTTCAGTGTTTCAGCGATGGAGCAGCCTGTCGCTATGGTAACAGACTGAGGGTAGAGCTGGTTTGTCCATCCTGATCCCCCAGGGGGGTTACAGGGAAACATTTCAATGTTTCTCACAACTGAGGGGCCAGTGAGAAAAGGCCCCTCACTGTATCCATCACTTCCATTTGTAACCAATAAAAATGTTGATTAAAGCGTGCTGAGCTGCAGAGTGACCGATGTTTTTGTGTGTCTTTGTGTTGGAGAAGCTGAGCTGGAGATAGACAGACTCAGCCCCAAGTCCTGGTCCTCAGAGAAGGGGAGGACACCGCGCCCTGAGCTCAGGAGCTGGGTTTAACTCCCTCTGTCCCCCCCACTCCAACCTGGTCTCCCCATTTCCTCACCCCCACTTTTCCTCCTCAATTCATTCCCCCTCTCTCTCTTTCTGCACACTATCTCTTTCTCACCACCTCTCCCTTTCACTCTCTCTGGTCCCCTCTCAGAAAACACCCCCAACCCCGGTTTCTCCACCAGCCTCCGCTATTCTTTCTGCCTCACTCTCCCCCACTCTCTCTTACACCCCCAACATGAGTTTCTCCACCTGCCTCCATTCTTCTCTCTCCCACACACCCTCACTCTCTCTCTCCTGCCATCTCTGTCTCCCTCCCGCAATTCCATCTCACCCCCACACACCCCCACATGCAACTTCACCACCAAACCCAGTCTCTGGGTCAGAGGGAGAGGGAAGAACCAGGGAGACAGGGTGTGTCAGAGAGAGAGAAAGGGCGGGACAGGAGGGAGAGAGATTCAGTCAGAAGAGAAAAGGAGGGAGCTGGGGAGAGAGAGACTAATGTAGGCGGATCGAGAGTGAGAGAAGATGGAGAGAGAACGAAGGAGCAGGGAGAGACAGAGAGAGAGAGAGGGAAGGGAGAGATAAGGAGAGGGAGGGAGAGAGAGAAAAATAGGGGAGGACATAATGAGAGAGGGGTCAGAGACAGAGGGGACAGAGAGTGGGGGGGTCAGAGAGAGGGGGACAGAGAGAGAGGGGGACAGAGAGAGACGGCAGAGAGAGAGGGGGCAGAGAGAAAGGGGAACTGAGAGAGAGAAGGACAGAGAGAGGGGGACAGAGAGAGAGAGGGGGCAGACAGAGAGGGGGCAGAGAGAGGGGGGTCAGAGAGAGAGAGAGGGGACTGAGAGAGGGGGGACAGAGATTAAGGGGACAGAGAGTGTGGGGGTGTCAGAGAGAGGGGGACAGAGAGAGCGGGGACAGAGAGAGCGGGCAGAGAGAGAGGGGGCAGAGAGAGGGGGTCAGAGAAAAAGGGGAACTGAGAGAGAGAAGGACAGAGAGAGGGGGACAGAGAGAGAGGGGGACAGAAAGAGAGGGGGTCAGAGAGAGAGAGGGGGACAGAGAGAGAGGGGGCAGAGAGAGGGGGGTCAGAGAGAAAGGGGAACTGAGAGAGATAAGGACAGAGAGAGGGGGACAGAGAGAGGGTGGTCAGAGAGAGGGGGGCAGAGAGAGAGGGGGATAGAGAGAGAGGGGGACAGAGAGAGGGGGACAAAGAGAAAGGGGAACTGAGAGAGAGAAGGACAGAGAGAGAAGGAGAGAGCGAGGGGGGCAGAGAGAGAGAGGGCAGAGAGAGATGGGGCAGAGAGAGAGGGGGTTCAGAGAGAGGGGGGTCAGAGAGAGAGGGGGCAGAGAGAGGGGGCAGAGAGAGGGGGAGAGAGAGGGGGGGGGCAGGGAGAGGGCGAGAGAGAGGGGGACAAAGAGAGACGGGTACAGAGAGAGTGGGCGACAGAAAGAGAGGGGGACAGAGAGAGTGGGGGACAGAGAGAGAAGGGGACAGAGAGAGAGGCGGACAGAGAGAGTGGGGGACAGAGAGAGGAGGGCAGACAGAGGGGGGGCAGAGAGAGGGCGAGAGAGAGAGGGGGATAGAGTGAGA
The DNA here is from genome assembly GCF_047496795.1 of Chiloscyllium punctatum. Classification (NCBI taxonomy): domain Eukaryota; kingdom Metazoa; phylum Chordata; class Chondrichthyes; order Orectolobiformes; family Hemiscylliidae; genus Chiloscyllium; species Chiloscyllium punctatum. Next base: position 23,207,608 of record NC_092769.1, on the reverse strand, counting down.
GGGGGGCAGAGAGAGAGGGGGTAGAGAGAGAGGGGGGCAGTGAGAGGGGGACAGAGACGGAGACAGAGGGAGGGTAACAGAGAGAGAGGGGAACAGAGAGAGGGGGTACAGAGAGAGGGGGGACAGAGGGGGGGACAGAGAGTGGGGGGGCAGAGAGAGAGGGGCAGAGACAGATGGGGCAGAGAGAGGGGGCAGAGGGGGGCAGGAGAGTGGGGGGCAGAGAGAGGGGTGGACAGAGAGACAGGGGGCAGAGAGAGAGGCAGAGAGAGGGCGAGAAAGGGGGACAGAGTGAGGGGGGCAGAGAAAGAGGGGGGCAGAGAGAGGGGGCAGAGAGGGAGGGGGCGGAGAGAGCGGGACAGAGACGGAGACAGAGAGAGGGGAACAGAGAGAGAGGGGAACAGAGAGAGGGGGACAGAGAGAGGGGAGAGAGAGAGGGGAAAGACAGAGGGGGCAGAGAGAGGGGGGACAGAGAGAGACGGGCACATAGAGAGAGGGGAAGAGAGAGAGGGTCAGAGACGGGCTCACAGAGAGAGGGGCAGAGAAAGAGGGTCAGAGAGAGGGCGTCAGAGAGGGGGGACAGAGAGAGAGGGGTTCAGAGAGAGAGGGGGTCAGAGAGAGGGCAACAGAGAGAGGGGGTCAGAGAGAGGGCAACAGAGAGAGCGGGACAGAGAGAGAGGGGGGCAGATAGAGGGGTATAGAGCGAGTGGGAGATAGAGGGTGGTCAGAGGGAGAGGGACAGACAGAGGAGGATAGATAGTGGGGGAGATAGAGGGTGTCAGAGAGAGGCGCATAGAGAGAGAGGGGACAGAGAGAGAGGGCACAGAGAGGGGGTGACAGAGATAGGGGGACAGAGAGTGGGGGACATAGAGGGGTTTAGCGAGAGGGGGGACAGAGAGAGGGGGACAGAGAGAGGGGGACAGAGAGACAGGGGACAGAGAGGGGGCAGAAAGAGGGCATTAGAGAGAGGGGGACGAGGGGGCAGAGAGAGGGGGACAGTGGGAGGGGGGACAGAGAGACGGTGACAGAGAGAGTGGGACAGAGAGAGAGTGGGACAGAGAGAGTGGGACAGAGAGAGAGTGGGACAGAGAGAGGGGGACTGAGAGAGGAGGACAGAGAGAGGGAGACAGAGAGAGGGGGAGATCGAGACGGTCAGAGAGAGAGGGGGACGGAGAGAGAAGGGGAGAGAGATAGAGTGGGACAGAGAGAGGGGAGAGAGAGGCGGTCAGAGAGAGAGGGGGTCAGAGAGAGAGGCGGACAGAGAGAGAAAGGGACAGAGAGAGAGGGAGGGAGAGAGAGAGGGGGGACAGAGAGGGGGCGGATAGTGGGGGGTCAGAGGGGGGGAAGAGAGAGAGTGGGGACAGAGAGAGAGGGAGACAGAGAGAGAGGAGGACAGAGAGAGAGCGGGACAGAGAGAGAGCGGGACAGAGGGAGAGCAGGACAGAGAGAGAGGGGGGACAGAGAGAGACGGGGACAGAGAGAGTAGGGGACAGAGAGGGGGGAGAGAGAGAGGGAGGACAGAGAGAGAGGGGGACAGAGAGAGAAGGGGACAGAGAGAGAAAGGGGACAGAGAGAGATCGGGACAGAAAGAGAGCGGGACAGAGGGAGAGCAGGACAGAGAGAGAGAGGGGCAGGGATTGATGGGGGCAGAGAGAGAGGGGGACAGAGAGACAGGCGGACAGAGAGACAGGGACAGAGAGAGGGGGACAGAGAGAGGGGGACAGAGAGAGAGGGGGTCAGAGAGAGAGGTGGACAGAGAGAGAGGGGGACAGAGAGAGAGGGGGACAGAGAGGAGCGGATAGTGGGGGGTCAGAGAGGGGGAAGAGAGAGAGTGGGGACAGAGAGAGAGGGAGACAGAGAGAGAGAGGAGGACAGAGAGAGAGCGGGACAGAGAGAGAGCGGGACAGAGGGAGAGCAGGACAGAGAGAGAGGGGGGGACAGAGAGAGAGGGGGACAGAGAGAGTAGGGGACAGAGAGGGGGGAGAGAGAGAGGGAGGACAGAGAGAGATCGGGACAGAAAGAGAGCGGGACAGAGGGAGAGCAGGACAGAGAGAGAGAGGGGCAGGGAGAGATGGGTGCAGAGAGAGAAGGGGACAGAGAGACAGGCGGACAGAGAGAGAGGGACAGAGAGAGGCGGACAGAGAGAGGCGGACAGAGAGAGATGGGGTCAGAGAGAGAGGTGGACAGAGAGAGAGGGGGACAGAGAGAGAGGGGGACAGAGAGGGGCGGACAGTGGTGGGTCAGAGAGGGGGGGGAGAGAGAGAGGGGGGAAAGCGAGAGGGGGACAGAGAGAGAGGAGGACAGAGAGAGAGCGGGACTGAGAGAGAGTGGGACAGAGGGAGAGAAGGACAGAGAGAGAGAAGGGCAGATGAAGATGGGGGCAGAGTGAGGGGGGCAGAGAGAGATGGGGGCAGAGAGAGAGGGGAAAAGAGAGTGGGCAGAGAGAGGGCGACAGAGAGCAGGGCACAGAGATGGGGAGATAGAGAGGGTCAGATAGAGAAGGGGACAGAGAGATTGGACGACAGAGAGAGGGGGCAGGGAGAGAGAAGGACAGACGGGGGGGACAGAGACAACGTTGGACAGAGAGAGGCGGGCAGAGAGATGGCGTTAGAGAGAGAGGGACAGAGAGAGAAGGGGGCAGAGAGTGAGGGGGACAGAGAGAGAGGGGGATAGAGAGAGAGGGTAAGAGAGAGAAATGGGGCAGACAGAGGAGGACAGAGTGAGGGGGGCAGAGAGAGAGGTGGGCAGAGAGAGGGCGACAGAGAGAGGGGCACAGAGAGTGGGGGAGATAGAGGGGGTCAGAGAGAGGGGAAAAGAGAGAGAGGGACAGAGAGAGGTGGATATAGAGGGGGACAGAGAGAGGGGAACAGAGTGGGGGAGAGAGAGGGAGTCAGAGAGAGAGGGACAGGGGGGGGACAGAGAGAAAGGGACAGAGAGTGGGATAGAGAGTGGGATAGAGAGAGCGGAACAGAGAGAGGGGGACAGTGAGAGGGGGAGAGAGAGGGGGGGACAGAGTGGGGGAGAGAGAGGGAGTCAGAGAGAGGGGACAGAGAGGGGGAAAGTGAGAGGGGGTCAGAGTGAGGGGGACAGAGAGAAAGGGGTCACTAGGGAGAGGGAGACAGAGAGAGACGGGTTCAGAGAGAGGGGGGACAGAGAGAGGGGAGAGAGAGGGGTGTGACAGAGAGAGAGGGGGACAGAGAGTGAGGAGGACAGAGAGCGAGGGGGACAGAGAGAGAGGGAAGAGAGAGAGATGGGGCAGACAGAGGAGGACAGAGTGAGGGGGGCAGAGAGAGTGGGACAGAGTGAGGGGGTATAGAGAGAGGGGGACGGGGTGTGGGGGAGAGAGAGGGGTCAGACAGAGAGTGGGACAGAGAGAGAGGGGGACAGGGAGAGAGGGGGGGAAGAGAAGGTGACAGAGAGAGAGGGTGACAGAGAGAGAGGGCAACAGAGTGAGGGGGGCAACGAGAGTGGGGGATAGAGAGAGGGGCACAGAGAGTGGGGGAGATAGAGGGAGGCAGAGAGAGGGGACAGAGAGAGGGGTACAGAATGGGGAGAGAGAGGGAGTCAGAGAGACGGGGACAGTGAGGGGAACAGAGGGATGGGGACAGAGAGAGAAGGGGGCAGAGAGTGAGAGGGACAGAGAGAGGAGGACAGAGAGAGAGGGGACAGTGTGAGAGGGGGACAGAGAGAGATGGGGGCAGCCAGAGGGGGACAGAGTGAGGGGGGCAGAAAGAGAGGGGGGCAGAGTGAGGGTGACAGAGAGAGGGGCACAGAAAGTGGGGGAGATAGAAGGGGGCAGAGAGAGGGGACAGAGAGAGGGGGACAGAGGGAGGGGGGACAGAGAGAGAGGGACAGAGTGATGGTCACAGATAAAGGGTGACAGAAAGTGAGCGGTGCAGAGAGAGAGAGGCGGGCAGAGGGAGAGCGGGACAGAGGGAGACGGGGACAGAAAGAGTGGAGGACAGAGTGTGGGGGGAGAGAGGGGTACAGAGTGGGGGAGAGAGAGGGGGTCAGAGAGAGGGGGACAGAGAGAGGGGGACAGTGAGAGGGGGTCAGAGAGTGGGGTACAGAGAGCTGGTCAGAAAGAGACGGTGCAGAGAGCGGGCGACAGAGAGTGGGGTGCAGAGAGCTGGAGAGAGATAGAGGGGACAGAGAGAGGGGGACAGAGAGGCGGGTGGGAGAGAGAGGGGGTCCGAGAGAGGCGGGTGGGAGAGAGAGGGGGACAGATAGAGGGGACAGAGAGTGGGGGAGATAGAGGGTGTCAGAGAGAGGGGGATGGAGAGACAGGGACAGGGAGAGGGGTACAGAGAGAGGGGGACTGAGAGATAGCGACAGAGAGGGTGAACAGATAGAGGCGGGACAGAGAGGCGGGACAGAGAGGGGGGACACAGAGAGGAGAGCAGAGAGAGGGTGACACAGAGAGAGGACAGAGAGTGGGGAGATAGAGGGGGTGAGAGAAGGGGGGACAGAGAAAGGGGGACAGAGAGACAGGGGGACAGAGAGAGATGGGGCAGAGATAGGAGGGATAGAGAGAGGGGACTAAGAGCGGGGGAGAGAGCGGGGGCAGAAAGAGGCCATCAGAGAGAGGGGGGACGGCGGGCACAGAGAGAGGGGGCAGAGGGAGTGGGGACAGAGAGAGGGGGGCCGATTGAGAGGGGCAGTGTGAGAGGGGCAGAGTGAGAGGGGGTCAGAGAAGGTGACAGAGAGAGAGGGACAGGGAGAGGGGGGACAGAGAGCGGGGGGAAAGAGAAAGGGGTGACAGAGAGAGAGGGGATAGAGAGAGGGGGACAGAGAGAGGGGGAGGTGGAGGGGGTCAGAGAGGGGGACAGAGAGAGGGAGACAGAGTGGGGGAGAGAGAAGGAGTCAGAGAGAGGAGGACAGAGAGAGGTGGACAGGGAGAGGGGACAGAGTGGGGGAGGGAGAGGGAGTCAGAGAGAGGGAGACAGAGTGGGGGAGAGAGAAGGAGTCAGAGAGAGGAGGACAGAGAGAGGGGGACAGAGAGAGGGGACAGAGTGGGGGAGGGAGAGGGAGTCAGAGAGAGGGGGACAGAGAGAGGGGGACAGAGAGAGGGGGCCAGAGTGGGGGAGAGATAGGGTGTCAGAGCGAGGTGGACAAACAGGCGGACAGAGAGAGGGGGACAGAGAGAGGGGGGACAGTGAGAGAGGGGGACAGAGAGAGATGGGGGCAGACAGAGTGGGACAAATAGAGGGGGGCAGAGAGAGAGGGGGCAGAATGAAGGCGACAGAGTGGCACAGAGAGTGGGGGAAATAGAGGGGGTCAGAGAGAGGGGACAGAGTGAGGTGGACAGAGAGAGGGGGTCAGAGTGGGGGAGAGAGAGGGAGTCAGAGAGAGGGGGACAGAGAGGGGGGACAGAGAGAGGGGGACAGAGTGGGGGAGAGAGAGAGAGAGTCAGAGAGATGGGGACAGAGAAGGGAGTCAGAGAGAGGGGGACAGAGAGAGGGGGACAGAGTGCGGGAGAGATAGGGTGTCAGAGTGAGTGGTCAAAGAGGCGTACAGAGAGAGGGGGTCACAGAGAGAGAGGGGGACAGTGAGAGGCGGGACAAAGAAAGATGGGGGCAGACAGAGTGGGACAAATAGAGGGGGGCAGAGAGAGAGGGGGGCAGAGTGAGGGCCACAGAGAGAGTGGCACAGAGAGTGGCACAGAGAAGGGGGTGAGAGAGAGAGAGGGAGTGAGAGAGAGAGTGCAGAGAGAGGGGTTGAAGAGAGTGGGGGAGTGTGAGAGAGGGGTTGAGAGAGAGGTTTGAGGGAGAGAAGGGGGTGAGACAGAGATGGGGCTGAGAGAGAGAGGGGGTTGAGAGAGAGAGGGGGTGAGAGAGAGGGAGCGGGTGAGTGAGAGAGGGCGATATGAGGGGTTGAGAGGAAGGTGAGAGACAAAGGGGGAGAGACAAAGGGTGAGTGAGAGTGGGTCAGAGAAAGATTGGACGTGAG